>NC_084744.1:3842055-3862055 GCF_033978785.1 Entelurus aequoreus
ATACTTTCAGTGTGTATATTGTACATATTACATATTATGAAGGTGTCTTTTACTACATTATATATATATATATACTTGCAGTGTGTATATTGTACATATTACATATTGTTATGAAGGTGTCTGTTACTACATTATATATATACTTGCAGTGTGTATATTGTACATATTACATATTATGAAGGTGTCTTTTACTACATTATATATATATATATATATACTTGCAGTGTGTATATTGTACATATTACATATTTTTATGAAGGTGTCTGTTACTACATTATATATATACTTGCAGTGTGTATATTGTACATATTACATATTGTTATGAAGGTGTCTGTTACTACATTATATATATATATACTTGCAGTGTGTATATTGTACATATTACATATTGTTATGAAGGTGTCTGTTACTACATCATATATATATATACTTGCAATGTGTATATTGTACATATTACATATTGTTATGAAGGTGTCTGTTACTACATTATATATATACTTGCAGTGTGTATATTGTACATATTACATATTGTTATGAAGGTGTCTGTTACTACATTATATATATACTTTCAGTGTGTATATTGTACATATTACATATTGTTATGAAGGTGTCTGTTACTACATTATATATATATACTTGCAGTGTGTATATTGTACATATTACATATTGTTATGAAGGTGTCTTTTACTACATTATATATATATATATATATACTTGCAGTGTGTATATTTTACATATTACATATTGTTATGAAGGTGTCTGTTACTACATTATATATATATACTTGCAGTGTGTATATTGTACATATTACATATTGTTATGAAGGTGTCTGTTACTATATTATATATATACTTGCAGTGTGTATATTGTACATATTACATATTGTTATGAAGGTGTTTCTTTCTACATTATATATATACTTGCAGTGTGTATATTGTACATATTACATATTGTTATGAAGGTGTCTGTTACTACATTATATATATACTTGCAGTGTGTATATTGTACATATTACATATTGTTATGAAGGTGTCTGTTACTACATTATATATATACTTGCAGTGTGTATATTGTACATATTACATATTGTTATGAAGGTGTCTGTTACTACATTATATATATATACTTGCAGTGTGTATATTGTACATATTACATATTATTATGAAGGTGTCTGTTACTACATTATATATATACTTGCAGTGTGTATATTGTACATATTACATATTGTTATGAAGGTGTCTGTTACTACATTATATATATACTTGCAGTGTGTATATTGTACATATTACATATTGTTATGAAGGTGTCTGTTACTACATTATATATATACTTGCAGTGTGTATATTGTACATATTACATATTGTTATGAAGGTGTCTGTTACTACATTATATATATATACTTGCAATGTGTATATTGTACATATTGTTATGAAGGTGTCTGTTACTACATTATATATATACTTGCAGTGTGTATATTGTACATATTACATATTGTTATGAGGGTGTCTGTTACTACATTATATATATACTTGCAGTGTGTATATTGTACATATTACATATTGTTATGAAGGTGTCTGTTACTACATTATATATATACTTGCAGTGTGTATATTGTACATATTACATATTGTTATGAAGGTGTCTGTTACTACATTATATATATATATACTTGCAGTGTGTATATTGTACATATTACATATTGTTATGAAGGTGTCTGTTACTACATTATATATATACTTGCAGTGTGTAGATTGTACATTTTACATATTGTTATGAAGGTGTCTGTTACTATATTATATATATACTTGCAGTGTGTATATTGTACATATTACATATTGTTATGAAGGTGTCTGTTACTACATTATATATATACTTGCAGTGTGTATATTGTGCATATTACATATTGTTATGAAGGTGTCTGTTAATACATTATATATATACTTGCAGTGTGTATATTGTACATATTACATATTGTTATGAAGGTGTCTGTTACTACATTATGTATATACTTGCAGTGTGTATATTGTACATATTACATATTGTTATGAAGGTGTCTGCTACTACATTATATATATACTTGCAGTGTGTATATTGTACATATTACATATTGTTATGAAGGTGTCTGTTACTACATTATATATATACTTGCAGTGTGTATATTGTACATATTACATATTGTTATGAAGGTGTCTGTTACTACATTATATATATACTTGCAGTGTGTATATTGTACATATTACATATTGTTATGAAGGTGTCTGTTACTATATTATATATATACTTGCAGTGGGTATATAAATGATATTACATATTGTTATGAAGGTGTCTGTTACTACATTATATGTATATATACTTGCAGTGTGTATATTGTACATATTACATATTGTTATGAAGGTGTCTGTTACTACATTATATATATACTTGCAGTGTGTATATTGTACATATTACATATTGTTATGAAGGTGTCTGTTACTACATTATATATATACTTGCAGTGTGTATATTGTACATATTCCATATTGTTATGAAGGTGTCTGTTACTACATTATATATATACTTGCAGTGTGTATATTGTACATATTACATATTGTTATGAAAGTGTCTGTTGCTACATTACATATATACTTGCAGTGTGTATATGCAACATTAATGTGTGTTCTTGTCTGGTGTAAAAGCTTCAAATGGCAATAAAATGTGTTTTTGAGGGTTTTAAGTGTGCTTTAATTTGTCATCCTGGGGATATTTGATCTGAAGCAATTACAGTTGTCTTTTTTAGAAACATTTTCAAGACGTGGCCTGGAAACAACTGGTTCTACTTTAGGCAGCTTCTGTGTCGCAGGCACCGTCGGCGTGTTTGCGGGTAATGACGCCACATTATTTAGCACAGGACGAGTTACGCAAAGGGATCGGACATGGTGTTCCAATCTCACCTGCAAGCGGGAGTACATTTGGAGTATTTAATTTGTCAGTTTGCTCTCCTTCCACGTTTTGGCGCATGAGCCGGAATATACACTCCGGGGACGCCGGCGCTAATGGAGGCTGAGGCCGCTGTTCTGCTATTGATTGCTCACACCGCCAGATTACGGCCCGTGAAGAGTGACCAACGGCGGCCCTGCAGGAGTCCGGCAGCTCCACCGCCAGGAGCGACGCGTTTAATTGTTTGTGGTGTTTCTCCGGCGGCCCCTACCGCCGAGGGGGCCCCCCAGGGGTGGGGGGGGAGGTTGGACGGTACGCGGACTCGAACAGGCTCTGACCTTTTCAGCCTCATTCACACGTAGACTGGGAAATGTATCAGTGATCCTTCCTTCACAATGGCTCCAATTACCAGACAGCAACAAAACCGGGGCTCTTATGTGCCGGAGTAAGAAGTTTATCCTTGGGAGAATAAAGTGCGGCTATTTCTATTTATTTATTTTGAATCAATCCAACAAAACAAAGCCATCATAATGCAATAATGCAACTCCAATTCCAAAACCAAACCCGACCCAGCAACATTCAGAATAGCAATCAACAGAAATAATTGAGAGGACACAAAACAATCTAAAAGTAGTCCAACCAAAATGAATATTATCAACAACAATATCAATATTAGTAACAATTTCAACGTAGCAGTGATTAAACATCCCTCATTGACATTATCATTGCAGACATTAGGGTAAACTGGGTAACACATGGCACACTGACGAAGCTTAACCTATTGTTACTATAACAATCTACAAGGTTAATGTAGGTTGCTTCTCTTTCTTCCCCTCCATTTTCTGCATTCTTTTGTATCTCTAGTTATCATTACGTATATGTATTGTTGCATTTGAACAACTGTATTGTTAATAATAGAGGCAATTATTGTTATTATTTATTATCAATAGTGCTATTTCTATTGGTATTTGTATGTCTGTAGTGTGATAATGATCGTTTTCATTTCTGTATTATTATTTATCTCGCTAACTGCTTATTTGCTATTACTTTTACCATCATATTTTACTAATCATATTTGCTGATGTTGCTCTATTGTTGTTGTTGTTGTGTTTGCTGTTGTTGTTGTTGTCTCTCTGTCTAATCCCCCTCTTGTCCCCACAATTTCCCCCTCTGTCTTACTTTTTCTCTCTTTCTATCCCCTCCTGCTCCGGCCCGGCTGCACCAAATGATAATATAAATACATTTAATAAAGTCAATTACAAATAAGGCAACAGGAGAAGTATCCTACACTTCTCTTGTGTAAAGTCAATCTGAACAGCTGATTTGGGCATCTACATTTGTATCATCTACATCAACTATATGATTTGCCTGAGATGTTGGACAGGATAAAATTACAGATGTTTATAAAAAATAAAAACATTTAAAAAAAATTACAAAAATTAAAAAATAAAATAAAATCATTACAGACACATATAGAACATAAAAACTTTTTTTTTTTAATTAAAAAAATCATTACAGACATTTATAGAAAAGAAAAACATAAAAAGAAAAACAAATCATTACAGACATTTATAGAAAATAAAAACATATATATAAATAAATAAATAAATAAATAAATAAATAAATAAATAATAAATAAAATAAAAAAAACATATAAAATAAAAACATGAAAAAATAAAATTAAAATAAAAATAAAATAGAAAAACAATATTATTGCAGACATTTAAAGAAAATAAAAACCTAAAAAAAATAAAAATCATTAAAGACATTTATAGAAAATAAAATCATTAAAAAGAAAATTTACGAAAAAAAAAAAAAAAAATATATATATATATATATATATATATATATATATATATATATATATATATATATATATATATATGTATATATATATATATATATATATATATATATATATATATATATATATATATATATATATATATATATATATATATTTTTTTTTTTAAATCATTACAAACATTTAAAGAAAATAAAAACATTAAAAAAAATCCCCCCAAAAATAATTACAGACATTTATAGAAAATAAAAACATTTAAAATATATATATATATATATATATATATATATATATATATATATATATATATATATATATATATATATATATATATATATATATATATATATATATATATATACATACATATATATATATATATATATATATATATATATATATATATATATATATATATATATATATATATATATATATATATATATATATATATATATATATATATATAACAAATAAAATAAAATAAAATAAAATCATTACACACACCTATAGAAAATAAAAACATACAAAAAAAAAATCATTACAGACATTTATAGAAAATAAAAACATTAAAAAAAAAAATCTTTACAGACATTTATAGAAAATTAAAACATAAAAAAATACAATTAAAAAAATAAATAAATAAATAAATCTATTTAATTTAATTTAAAAAAAATCAATACAGACACATAGAAAATAAAAACATAAAAAAATAAAATAAAAATAGAAAAAATAATAATTGCAGACATCCATCCATTTCGCAGGGGGCGCTGGAGCCTATCTCAGCTACAATCGGGCGGAAGGCGGGGTACACCCTGGACAAGTCGCCACCTCATCGCAGGGCCAACACAGATAGACAGACAACATTCACACTCACATTCACACACAAGGGCCAATTTAGTGTTGCCAATCAACCTATCCCCAGGTGCATGTCTTTGGAGGTGGGAGGAAGCCGGAGTACCCGGAGGGAACCCACGCAGTCACGGGGAGAACATGCAAACTCCACACAGAAAGATCCCGAGGCCGGGATTGAACTCACGACTACTCAGGACCTTCGTATTGTGAGAAAATAAAAACATTACAAAAAATCATTACAGAAATTTACATTAAAAAAATATATAAATAAAAAAATCTAAAAAATCATTACAAACATCTATGGAAAATAAAAACATAAAAAATTAAAATAAAAACATACAAATTATTACAGATATTTATAGAAAATAAAAAAATTAAAAAAAAAATAACAAAAAAAAATTAAAAATCATTACAGACACATATAGAAAATAAAAACATAATACATAAAAATCATTACAGACATTTATAGAAAATCAAAAAATTACAAAAATAAAATAAATAAAATCATTACAGACATTTATAGAAAATAAAAACATATATACATTTTTTTTTTTTAAATAAATAAAATAAAATAAAATCATTACAGACACATATAGAAAATAAAAACATTTAAAAAAATAAAAAAATAAATAAATAAATAAACAAATCATTACAGACATTTTTAGAAAATAAAAGCATTAAAAAAAATCTTTACAGACATTTATAGAAAATAAAAAAATTACAAAAATAAAATAAATAAATTCCTTACAGACATTTATAGAAAATAAAAACATATTTTTTTAAAAATTTTTAAATAAATAAAATAGAACAAAATAAAATCCTCACAGACACATATAGAAAATAAAAACATTAAAAATAATAATAATAAAAAATAAATATATAAACAAATCATTACAGACATTTATAAAAAATAAAAGCATTAAAAAAAAATAATTACAGATATTTATAAAAAATAAAAACATTAAAAAAAAATCATTACAGACATTTATAGAAAATAAAAACATTAAAAAAAATAATATAATAAAAAATAAATAAAAAATAATTCATTCCAAACATTTATAGAAAATAAAAACAATAAAAAAAAGAAAGAAAAAAAAAAAAGTGTGGCTTATGAAGCGGACGACTTGCGTCTGAGTCAAGGCGAAACGGGATCACTCCTCCGCGGCGGCGCACGCGACGAGGGACACAAGTGGTCCTATCAGCATTCAGCCGGGTGCTCTGCAATTATAATGAATATTAATGGCTGTTTTCTCATACATAATATTCCCATAATGACCGGACTAAGTAAATGCGGCCCTCCTACCGCAGACATTTATCATAACTACCAAGCAAAGCACTAACGCCGTCACCCGCCAGGGAGATAAAGCCGTCAGACGATTTATCTCCTGGTAATTCCAACACGTGACTACGTTTGCTCTTTTATGAAGTCAATTACACATCTTTTATTTTTACAAGCAAACAAGCCGCCGTAAACAAAGAGGCTTTATGTTGCCACGTCAGCGGCATAAAAGTGGTGACTGGAATTGGAATAGTGCTGGGACCGGTGTCAAACGCCTTCTCCCCGGGGCCGTTAGAGCGGAGGAGCGTTATCTGCCCCCACCCCCCCCGGTTTGGGAATTGCTCAAGTCTTGGGAGGAATGGACTTGGAATGGGAATCCACGAGTGAAGTGGTCCACTGGTGAGAGATCATTCAGTCTGGCGCGAGTAAACAGACGGGACTTCATCCATTTCAATGACTGCCGATCACGGCCCGTCGGCCTGTTTGCCGAGGCGACGCCCGGGGGAAAATGAATCCCGCTTAAACGAGAATGGGATCTCCTTAAGTTGCCGATGTTAAAGGATCTTTGGAGGGTTCCCTTCTTATTGCAGGCCGTCACATTCATGGAAATGAAACATAGGGCAACAGTTCTCCACATTCGTCTTCGTACTAGCAACATGTACAAAAGCGGTGAAGTTGTCACGTTGTGTAAATGGTAAATAAAAAGACAACACAACAAATCCTTGTTAACTTAATTCAATTGAATAGACTGCAAAGACAAGACAGTTCATGTTCACACCAAAAAAACTTAATTTTTTTGGCGAAGCGTTTCTGGGTGTTGTTGATAAATAGCTGTGGCTTTGCATCGTAGACTTTTAACTTGCACTTACAGATGTAGTGACCAACTGTAGTTACTGACAGTTGTTTTCTGAAGTGTCCCTGAGCCCATGTGGTGATATCCTTTACACACAGATGTTGCGTACTAGCAACATGTACAAAAGCCAAAAAGCAGTGAAGTTGTCACGTTGTGTAAATGGTAAATAAAAAGACAATACAACAAAACTTTTTCAACTCATATTCAATTGAATAGACTGCAAAGACAATATATTTCATGTTAACAATAAAAAACTTCATTTTTTTCATTCTGGGTGTTGTTGATAAATAACTGTGGCTTGGCATAGTAGAGTTTTAACTTTCACTTACAGATGTAGCGACCAACTGTAGTTACTGACAGTGGTTTTCTGAAGTGTCCCTGAGCCCATGTGGTGATATCCTTTACACACAGATGTCGCGTACTAGCAACATGTACAAAAGCCAAAAAGCAGTGAAGTTGTCACGTTGTGTAAATGGTAAATGAAAAGACAATACAACAAATCCTTTTCAACTTATACTCAATTGAATAGACTGCAAAGACAAGATATTTCATGTTCACACCAAAAAAACTGAATTTTTTTGGTGAAGCGTTTCTGGGTGTTGTTGATAAATAGCTGTGGCTTTGCATAGTAGAGTTTTAACTTGCACTTACAGATGTAGCGACCAACTGTAGTTACTGACAGTGGTTTTCTGAAGTGTCCCTGAGCCTATGTGGTGATATCCTTTACACACAGATGTCGCGTACTAGCAACATGTACAAAAGCCAAAAAGCGGTGAAGTTGTCACGTTGTGTAAATGGTAAATAAAAAGACAATACAACAAATCTTTTTCAACTCATATTCAATTGAATAGACTGCAAAGACAATATATTTCATGTTAACAATAAAAAACTTCATTTTTTAAATTCTGGGTGTTGTTGATAAATAGCTGTGGCTTTGCATAGTAGAGTTTTAACTTTCACTTACAGATGTAGCGACCAACTGTAGTTACTGACAGTGGTTTTCTGAAGTGTTCCTGAGCCCATGTGGTGATATCCTTTACACACTGATGTCGCGTACTAGCAACATGTACAAAAGCCCAAAAGCGGTGAAGTTGTCACGTTGTGTAAATGGTAAAAAAAAGACAATACAACAAATCCTTTTCAACTTATACTCAATTGAATAGACTGCAAAGACAAGACAGTTCATGTTCACACCAAAAAAAACTTAATTTTTTTGGCGAAGCGTTTCTGGGTGTTGTTGATAAATAGCTGTGGCTTTGCATAGTAGAGTTTTAACTTGCACTTACAGATGTAGCCACCAACTGTAGTTACTGACAGTGGTTTTCTGAAGTGTTCCTGAGCCCATGTGGTGATATCCTTTACACACTGATGTCGTGTACTAGCAACATGTACAAAAGCCCAAAAGCAGTGAAGTTGTCACATTGTGTAAATGGTAAATAAAAAGAATACAACAAATATTTTTCAACTTATATTCAATTTAATAGACTGCAAAGACAATATATTTCATGTTAACAATAAAAAACTTCATTTGTTTCATTCTGGGTGTTGTTGATAAATAGCTGTGGCTTTGCATGGTAGAGTTTTAACTTTCACTTACAGATGTAGCGACCAACTGTAGTTACTGACAGTGGTTTTCTGAAGTGTTCCTGAGCCCATGTGGTGATATCCTTTACACACTGATGTCGCGTACTAGCAACATGTACAAAAGACAAAAAGCAGTGAAGTTGTCACGTTGTGTAAATGGTAAATAAAAAGAGAATACAACATATATTTTTCAACTTATATTCAATTTAATAGACTGCAAAGACAATATATTTCATGTTAACAATTAAAAAACTTCATTTTTTTCATTCTGGGTGTTGTTGATAAATAGCTGTGGCTTTGCATAGTAGAGTTTTAACTTGCACTTACAGATGTAGCGACCAACTGTAGTTACTGACAGTGGTTTTCTGAAGTGTTCCTGAGCAAGTCAAATAAAATGAAGTGGCGGGCCAAATAAAACGTTTGGCAGGTCATACAAAATGATATAAAGTGATCTCGCGGCCCAAATAAAATTATGTTGCGGTCCATGTAAAATTATGTGGTGGGCCATAAAAAATTATATGGCAGGTCATATAAAATTATGTGGCAGGCCAAATAAAATGATGTGTTAGGCCAAATAAAATGATGTGTTAGGTCGATATAAAATAATGTGGTTGGCCATATAAAATTACTTGGCAGGTCATATAGAATTATGTGGCAGGCCAAATAAAATGTCGTGGTGGGCCAAATAAAATGAAGTGGTGGGCCTTATAAAATGATGTGGTGGGCCATATAAATGACTTGGCAGGTCATATAAAATTAAGTGGCAGGCCAAATAAAATGATGTGTTAGGCCACATAAATGATGTGTTAGGCCGAATAAAATAAACTGGTTGGCCATGTAAAATTACTTGGTAGGTCATATACAATAATGTGGCAGGCCAAATAAAATGTTGTGGTGGGCCAAATAAAATGAAGTGGTGGGCCTTATAAAATGATGTGGTGGGCCATATAAAATGACTTGGCAGGTCATATAAAATTAAGTGGCAGGCCAAATAAAATGATGTGTTAGGCCACATAACATGATGTGTTAGGCAGAATAAAATAAACTGGTTGGCCATGTAAAATTACTTGGTAGGTCATATAAAATAATGTGGCAGGCCAAATAAAATGTTGTGGTGGGTCAATTAAAATGAAGTGGTGGGCCTTATAAAATGATGTGGCGGGCCTTATAAAATTATGTGGTGAGCCAATTAAATGATGTGGTGGACCTTATGAAACGACTTGGCAGGTCATACAAAATGATGTAGTGGGCCAAATAAAATGAAGTGGCAGTCCAAATACAATGAAGTGCTGGGCCTTATAAAATGACGTGGTGGGCCAAGTAAAATTATGTGGTGGGCCATGTAAAATGACCTGGCAGGTCATGTAAAGTTATGTGGCAGGCCAAATAAAATAAAGTGGCAGTCCAAATAAAATGAAGTGGTGGGCCTTATAAAAGTATGTGGTGAGCCAAATAAAATGATCTGGTGGGCCAAATAAAATGACTTGGCCGGTCATATAAAATAATGTGGCAGGCCAATAAAATTAAGTGGCGGGCCTTATAAAATTATGTGGTGAGCCAAATAAAATTATGTGGCGGGCCAAATAAAATGATGTGGCGGGCCAAATAAAATGAAGTGGTGGACCTTATAAAACGACTTGGCAGGTCATACAAAATGATGTAGCGGGCCAAAAAAAATGATGTGGCGGTCCAAAGAAAAGGTGGCGCACCATGTGCATTCATGTGGCAGGCTAAAGACCATGATGTGGCGGACCAAGTGGTAGGCCATATTAAATATGGTGGGCCATGTAAAATAGAGTGGTGGGCCAGGTGTGACCCCCAGGCCTTGAGTTTGACACCTGTGCCCTAAAAGATTTGACCAATCAAATATGTCACAAGCTGCTGACAACTAGTTTGTTTGGACTGAAGTCTCCCACATGTTGATTGTGATCACTTCATCTCAAAACTTATTGTACTAAACTCTACTGAGACGGGTGTTGTTGTGAGATGGGTGTTGTTGTGAGACGGATGCTGTTGTGAGACTGGTGTTGTTGTGAGACGAATGTTGTTGTGAGACGGGTGTTGTTGTGTGACAGGTGTTGTTGTGAGACAGGTGTTGTTATGAGACATATGTTGTTTTGAGACGGGTGTTGTTGTGAGACGGGTGTTGTTGTGAGACGGATGTTGTTGGACAGGAGGACTCTGCAAGACAAACATGCAGAGACATCATGTGAGACTTGTCACAATGTGGGCAAGCTTGGCTCTCCATCTTATTCACATTTAATTTATATATATATATATATGTATGTATATATATATATATATATATATATATATATATATATATATATATATATATATATATATATATATATATATATATATATATATATATATATATATATATATATATATATATATATATATATATATATATATAGAGGCTGTGCTGTTGTTGTTTTCTTTCCACAGGTAAGAAGAAGCATCACATAGAAATGAAATATTCATCACATTTTGCACAAGGAATTCGATCCCAATCACCAAGTCTACTACATATTTCATATAAAATGACAAAGTTGGGAAACGTGCTGGGAAATCATCATTTTCATGAGTTACACTAGAACACTGGGGTCAAACTCAAGGCCCCGGGGGCCAGATGTGGCCCACCACTTCATTTTATTTGGCCCTGGGAAGGCTGGAAACAACATGTATCAATAAAGTACTATAACTTTTCTTACTAAATGTATTATTTCTTTCTATTTTGGGAGGAAAAAAATATATACGTACTCCATTTAATCACAAATTATGTTAACTTAAATATTGTCTAATTATTCAAAAATATATGATCAAACCATGTTTTGAATATTAATTGATTTTAAAACAAGTGATCAATCAAATTGTGCAAAGTAAAAAAAAAACAATAGATTTCGTAGTCAAATTGTGAAATTTACTGTGGTTTTTGCAGAACTTTTCTCTAAATGAAAAAAAAAATGCTAGGTTAGCAACATTAGCATAGCTATGTGAGTTACATGCTAACAATGATGTTAACTTAAATATTGTCTAATTATTTAAACATATATTATCCAACATTCCAACCATTTAAAAAATAAATATAAATAAATACTGATAATAATGATTTCAAAGCTATTTATCCATCAAATTGTGCAAAGTAAAAGTAGCAATAGATTTCATGGTCAAATTGTGAAATTTACTGTGTTTTTTTACAGCATTTTTCTCTAAATTAAAAACACAGTATTTTTGTTTTACTGTAATAAACGGTGGAACCGTTTTGGCATTTACAGTAATACACCAAAAAAATCTACACTTGTTGATTTGTGGTTTAAAAGTAATACACCAAAAAAATCTACACTTGTTGATTTGTGGTTTAAATAAAACAACAACACATAAATATATATATATATATATATATATATATATATATATATATATATATATATATATATATATATATATATATATATATATATATATATATATATATATATATATATATATATATATACACATACATACATACATACATACATACATACACACATATAGGGAGTAATCCTTTGTTTTATTACATCGTTTTTTAAATGCATTTTATTAGTATTTTTTTTAAAAACTAAAATGTAAAAAAAAAAAAAAAGAGTAAAAAATTGAAATATTTTCACCTCAAAATGTAGTGTATATTACTGTAAATGGAAAAACAGTACTGATGTTTTTATGTTAAAAAAACAAACTGGCAGCTCAGGTGCCAACATTTTATTGAAAGATTGAATTTTTTTAAATTTACATAATAAACTACATTTTACAGTATAATTCTGGCAACTGAGCTGCCTTTTTTTTTTTTTTACCATAAAAACATTAGTACTGTTTTTCCATTTACAGTAATATACACTACATTTTGAGGTGAAAATATTGCAATTTACTATATATTTTTTTACATTTTAGTTTAAAAAAAATCTACTAATAAAATGCATTTAAAAAACAATGTGATAAAACAAAGGATTACTCCCTATATGTGTGTATATATATATATATATATATATATATATATATATATATATATATATATATATATATATATATATATATATATATATATATATATATATATATATATATATATATATATATATATATATATATATATATATATATATATATATATATATATATATATATATATATATATATATATATATATATATATATATATAAATGAAATGTGAATAAGATGGAGAGCCAAGCTTGCCCACATTGTGACAAGTCTCACATGTCTCTGCATGTTCGTGTCTTAGCCAAGTCCTCATGTCCAACAACACCCGTCTCACAACAACACTCGTCTCACAACAACAACCATCTCACAACAACACCCGTCTCACAACAACATCCATCTCAAAACAACACCCTTCTTCCAACAACAACCGTCTCCCAACAACACCCGTCTCACAACAACACCCGTCTCCCAACAACACACATGTTCGTGTCTTGCCGAGTCCTCATGTCCAACAACACCCCTCTCACAACAACACCCGTCTGACAACAACATCCATCTCACAACAACACCTGTCTCACAAAAACACCCATCTCACAACAACACCCGTCTCACAACAACACCCGTCTCACAACAACACCCATCTCCCAGCAACACCCATCTCCCAACAACACCCGTCTCACAACAACACCCGTCTCACAACAACATCTGTCTCACATTAACACCTGTCTCCCAACAACACCCGTCTCACAACAACACTCGTCCCACAACAACACCCGTCTCACAACAACATCCATCTCACAAAAACACCCGTCTCACATCAACACCTGACTCACAACAACACCCGTCTCACAACAACATCTGTCTCACAACAACATCCATCTCACAACATCACCTGTCTCCCAACAACAACCGTCTCCCAACAACACCTGTCTCACAACAACACCCGTCTCCCAACTAAGCGCATGTTCGTGTCTTGCCGAGTCCTCATGTCCAACAACACCCGTCTCACAACAACACCCGTCTCACAACAACACCCGTCTCACAACAACATCTGTCTCACATTAACACCTGTCTCCCAACAACACCCGTCTCACAACAACACCCGTCCCACAACAACACCCGTCTCACAACAACATCCATCTCACAACAACACCCGTCTCCCAACAACACCCGTCTCACAACAACACCCGTCTCACAACAACACCCATCTCCCAACAACAACTGTCTCACAACACCCATCTCACAACAACACCTGTCTCACAACAACACTTGTCTTACAACAACACCCGTCTCACAACAATACCCCAATCTGTTTATATATTTATTTATTTGTTCTGATTATTATTATTGATAATGTATTATTATTTATTTTTTCTTTATTTAATTGATGGTTTTCCAAATACTATTTAGTTTTTCTGCTGTTTCTTTGTTTTTTGATGGGGGGGGGGTATGTTTGGGATATAAAAAAAATATATATTTTAACAAAAAAAAAAGTATTTAAAAAAAATGGTGCAATAATAGAAGCGACCCTCTGGGGGCCAAACATAACGTGGCCCTCAGTGAAGACCACTTTGACACCTGTGTACTAGAATATTGGTCTGGAATAGTAATATTACTCTCTCTGGCGTCCGCATAGATGACAGGTGGCGTCATCGGAAGGCGAGTAATTTGACTCCATTCTTAATTCAAATATTAATAATTCATGCCTGCACGGATCCAAGGAGGCGGGGCCTCCCGTCGTCTATACCGCTTGTCCCCATTAGCGGCTGAGGTGTGACCAACAAAGGTCCGCTTTAACGATGAGTAATATATGAATATACTTGTATGTATATATAATACAGTAACAATATATTTGTTTACATAAGCTTAAAAAAATTTGTTTACATTTTACTTTAAAAACCAGCATAATTTTACAGTAAAAGCAGTGGTTTTTTACATCATATAAAAAAATGGTGTAAATAGAATGGAATGGAGAAACAATAGCACTGTTTTTAGCTGTAACATTCAAGCAACAGAGCTGTTGGTTTGTTGGTTTTTAACCGTAAAATCCATCCATTCATCTTCTACCGGTTGTCCCTTTTGAGGTCGAGGGTGGTGCTGGAGCCTATCCCATCTGCATTCGGGCGGAAGGCTGGGCACACCCTGGACAAGTCGCCACCTCATCACAGAACCGTAAAATCTTGTTGTTTTAATGTTTTTGTTTTGGGGTTTTTTGTCAGTTTTCTTAATACATACATTCATCAATCCATTTTCTACCGCTTGTCCCTTTTGGGGTCGCGGGTGGTGCTGGAGCCTATCCCAGCTGCATTCGGGCGGAAGGCGGGGTACACCCTGGACAAGTCGCCACCTCATCACAGAACCCTAAAATCTTGTTGTTTTAATAATTGTTATTTTATATTTATTGTCAGTTTTCTTAATACAAACATATACACATATAATAAAGTAGATAAATAAATAAAATATTTATTTTTTTACATAAGGTGCAACATTTTTTTTGAAATTTTACTTTAAAAACCGGCATAATTTTACAGTGAAAGCTGTGTTTTTTTACATCATATAAAAAAATGGTATAAATAGAATGGAATGGAGAAACAATAGCACTGTTTTTAGCAGTAAAATTCAAGCAACAGAGCTGACGGTTTGTTTTTTTTTAACCATAAAATCCATCCATCCATCCATCTTCTACCGGTTGTCCCTTTTGGGGTCGCGGGTGGTGCTGGAGCCTATCCCAGCTGCATTCGGGTAGAAGGCTGGGCACACCCTGGACAAGTCGCCACCTCATCACAGAACCGTAAAATCCTGTTGTTTTAAGGTTTTTTTATTTGTATTTGTATTGTCAGTTTTCTTAATACAAAAATATACACATATAATAAAGTAAATAAATAAATAAAATGTATATTTTTTTACATAAGCTGCAAAATTTTTTGGGGAAATTTTACTTTAAAAACTGGCAAAATTTTACAGTAAAAGCAGTGTTTGTTTTTTTTTACATCATATGAAAAAATAGTATAAATAGAATGGAATGGAGAAACAATACCACTGTTTTTAGCTGTAAAATTCAAGCAACAGAGCTGACGGTTTGTTTTTCTTTAACCAAAAAAAAATCCATCCATCCATCCATTTTCTACTGCTTGTCCCTTTTGGGGTCGCGGGTGGTGCTGGAGCCTATCCCGGCTGCATTCGGGCGGAAGGCTGGGCACACCCTGGACAAGTCGCCACCTCATCACAGAACCATAAAATCTTGTTGTTTTAATAATTGTCATTTTAATTGTATTGTCAGTTTTCTTAATACAAACATATACACATATACTAAAGTAAATAAATAAATAAAATATTAATTTTTTTACATAAGGTGCAACATTTTTTTTGAAATTTTACTTTAAAAACCGGCATAATTTTACAGTGAAAGCTGTGTTTTTTTTTACATCATATAAAAAAATGGTGTAAATAGAATGGAATGGAGAAACAATAGCACTGTTTTTAGCTGTAAAATTCAAGCAACGGAGCTGACGGTTTGTTTGTATTTAACCATAAAATCCATCCATTCATCTTCTACCGGTTGTCCCTTTTGGGGTCGCGGGTGGTGCTGGAGCCTATCCCAGCTGCATTCGGGTGGAAGGCGGGGTACAACCTGGACAAGTCGCCACTTCATCACAGAACCGCAAAATCTTGTTGTTTTAATGTTTTTTGTGTTTATTGTCAGTTTTCTTAATACAAACATATACACATATAATAAAGTAAATAAATATATTATATATATATCTTTTTTTACATAAGCTGCAAAAAAAATGAATTGAAATTTACTTTAAAATCTGGCAACATTTTACAGTAAAAGCTGTGTTTTTTTTACATCATATAAAAAAATGGTGTAAATAGAATGGAATGGAGAAACAATAGCACTGTTTTTACACCCTGGACAAGTCGCCACCTCATCACAGAATCGTAAAATCTTGTTTTAATATTTTTTATTGTATTTTTTTCTGTCAGTTCTCTTAATAAAAGCATATACACATATAATAAACTAAATAGATAAATCAAATATATATTTTTTCACATAATCTGCAAAAAAAATATTAAATTTTACTTTAAAAACTGGCAGAATTTTACAGTAAAAGCAGTGTTTTTTTTTACATCATATAAAAAAATGGTATAAATAGAATGGAATGGAGAAACAATACCACTGTTTTTAGCGGTTAAATTCAAGCAACAGAGCTGCCAGTTTGTTGTGTTTTTTTTTTTTACTGTGAAATCTTGTTGTTTTAAAGTTTTTTTAAATGTTTTAGTGTCTTACTGTACATTGGAAAAAAACCAATACCAAAGTTGATTTTACAGTCGGCGGAATTTAACCGTAACTCACTGAGTCTGTCCTTCTAATTAGGGTTGTCCTGATACCAACATATTGGTACCGGTACCAACATGTATTTCGATACTTTTCTAAATAAAGAGGACCACAAAAAATTTCATTATTGTCTTTATTGTAACAAAAAATGTTAGTGTTTTTCTGTCTTGCCTCTTGGTGAGGGTGGTCGCATTTTTTATGTTTTATGTTTATTATTGTCATTTAGTCCTTCAATAAAATAGTCAACATACTAGACAACTTGTCTTTTAGTAGTAAGTAAACAAACAAAGTTGGCCATATATTGGCTCTAAGTTGGCCCTAAGTTGGCCCTAATTTGCCCTAAATCGCCTAATTTGCCTAATTTGGCCCTAATATGCCTAAATTGGCCCTAAATTGGTCCTAAATTGGCCCTAAGTTGGCCCTAAGTTGGCCCTAATTGGCCAATTTGCCCTAAATTGCCTAATTTGCCTAAATTGGCCCTAATTGGCCCTAAGTTGGCCCTAAGTCGGCCCTAAATTGGCTCTAAATTGGCCCTACAAACATTTTATAAAGTGATCACTGCAGACAGTTGTTTGCCAATTTAGTCCTTAAATAAAATAGTGAACATACTAGACAACTTGTCTTTTAGTAGTAAGTAAATAAACAAAGTTGGCCATATATTGGCCCTAAGTTGGCCCTAGTTGGCCTAATTTGCCCTAATTTACCCTAAATCGCCTAATTTGCCTAAATTGGCCCTAACATGCCTAAATTGGCCCTAAATTGGCCCTAATTGGCCCTAAATTGGCCCTAAATTGGCCCTAAGTTGGCCCTAATTGGCCCTAAATAAGTTGGCCCTAAGTTGGACCTAATTGGCCCTAAATTGTCTCTAAATTGGGTCTACAAACACTTTACAAAGTGATCACTGCAGACAGTTGTTTGCCAATTTAGTCCTTAAATAAAATAGTCAACATACTAGACAACTTGTCTTTTAGTAGTAAGTAAACAAACAAAGTTGGCCCTATATTGGCCCTTAAGTTGGCCCTAATTGGCCTAATTTGCCCTAAATCGTCTAATTTGCCTAAATTGGCCCTAATTTGTCTAAATTGGCCCTAAATTGGCCCTAATTGGCCCTAAATAAGTTGGCCCTAAGTCGGCCCTATGTTGGCTCTAAATTGGCCCTACAAACATTTTACAAAGTGATCACTGCAGACAGTTGTTTGCCAATTTAGTGCTTAAATAAAATAGTGAACATACTGGACAACTTGTCTTTTAGTAGTAAGTAAACAAACAAAGACTCCTAATTAGTCTGCTGACGTATGCAGTAACATATTGTGTCATTTATACACCTATTATTTTGTACACATTATGAGGGACAAACTGTAAAAAATGGATTATTCATCCACTTGTTCATTTACTGTTAATATCTGCTTATTTTCTGTTTGAACATGTTCTATCAACACTTCTGTTCAAATGTAATAATCACTTATTCTTCTCTTCTTTGATACTTTACATTAGTTTTGGTCGATACCACACATTTAGGTATCGATCCGATACCAAGTAGTTGCAGGATCATACAATAAAATATAATACCTAATAAACCAATAATAATATGGTTAAAAAATACTGATGTGAAGGGTAGGTGTCGCGCTGTTTTCTGTTTGAACATGTTCTATCTACACTTCTGCTAAAATGTAATAATCACTTATTCTTCTCTTCTTTGATACTTTACATTAGTTTTGGACGATACCACACATTTAGGTATCGATCCGATACCAAGTAGTTGCAGGATCATACATTGGTCATATTCAAAGTCCTCATGTGTCCAGGGACGTATTTCCTGACTTTATAAACATAACATGAAGGAAAAATAAAATAAAAAATATCGATGTAATCATAGTAGTATCGACTAGATACGCTCCTGTACTTGGTATCATTACAGTGGATGTCAGGTGTAGATCCACCCATGGTGTTTGTTTACATTGTGACGTGGGTGAGCTATTGTATCCTCCTATGGTGTGTAGTGAAGCATGTTTAGCTATTCCTCCTCCTCCAGTGATAATATTACGTGCAATAAACTTACTTTATTTGTGGATGGATGTTAGCTTGTAGCTAGCTAGCCATGTCTTAAAGCAGCTCTTCCTGAGGGTGTTTCAGTGTTATAACTTCACCTTTATCTTGACTTTTTACACCAAAATGCGTCCATTCTCCCTTTTCTGTCTACACACTGTGTCTGCTTGTAAGTACTCAGTGTGTGTGCGCTGCCCAACATGCTCCTCTGCTCCTAAAAGCAGCAATGTCACCACGTGATGACGACGTGCAGTCATGCCCGTAAAAAATATATTTTCAAACAGAGCATAGTACCGTTTTTGATTCATTAGTACTGCGGTACTATACTAGTACCGGTGT
>NC_084744.1:3864555-3939555 GCF_033978785.1 Entelurus aequoreus
ATATATATATATATACATATATACACATATATATACAGTTATATATATATACATATACTTAGATATAGACACAATATACTAAATCCAAATCCAACAGGAGCTAATAGTCCAATAAATAAAAGATCCTATCACTCTTTACCTCGCAGAATTCTCTTCTGGTCAGCAGTAATCTTGTGAATCTGGTGAGTTATTTTCCACAGAGAGTGGGAGTGAAAGCCAGCGTGATCTTTGTGTCGCCATCTCTGCTACTGCACGTCATTAAGGCTCGCCCTGACACGCGCGTATTGATGGCCAACACCTGATCCCTCGCCGCCATGACAGACCCATCAAAGCGGGGACGCCCATCTTGACGGACTCGGCCTTGAGCGCCGCAACGCCTCGCCGCCCGGCCAGCGCCGCGTTGGCGCCGTGCCAAGCTGCCGTCGTCCTTCACTCTGTCCTGCGAGGCGATGAAGTTGCAGCATCTTTAACACCTTTTGTGCAACACACTGAGTCACTCCCGAAGAGTTGGGACTTGGCGACCATATGCATGTACAGTATGTACAGTATGTCTGGCAGCAGACTGTCCGACAGGCCCTGCGTCATCTGTCACCCTGACATGATGGCTGTCTCACTCTCACCCTGACATGATGGCTGTCTCACTCTCACCAGCCAGATGGAGATGCTTGGCAACAGACGCCATCAAATCATGCATCCTTTCATTGGAGAGCTTATTGAATTATTGGAGCAAGTATCACACACACACACTGTATAATATGTCAACAATTGTTCGCTGTTGATGGGGAAAGGAGCAAAACAAGTCTTACACAAACGCCAAATGCAGTGAAGTTGTGTAAATGTTAAATAAAAAGAGAATACAACAAATCCTTTTCAACTTATATTCAATTGAATAGACTGCAAAGACAAGATATTTCATGTTCACACTAAAAAAAAACGTATTTTTTTTCATTCTGGGTGTTGTTGATAAATAGCTGTGGCTTTGCATAGTAGAGTTTTAAGTTTGAATCATGAACTTAGAATTTAATGGCAGCAACACATTGCAAAAAAAAGGCATTTTTTACCACTGTGTTACATGGCCTTTCCTTTTAACAACACTCAGTAAAGGTTTGGGAAGTGAGGAGACACATTTTTTAAGGTTAATTATTTCCCATTCTTGCTTGATGTACAGCTTAAGTTGTTCAACAGTCTCCCTTCTCATATTTTAGCCTACAGACAGGCCAGTCTAGTACCTGCACTCTTTTACTAGGAAGCCACGCTGTTGTAGCACGTGGCTTGGCATCGTCTTGCTGAAATAAGCAGGGGCGTCCATGGTAACGTTGCTTGGATGGCAACATATGTTGCTCCAAAAGCTGTATGTACCTTTCAGCATTAATGGTGCCTTCACAGATGTGTAAGTTACCCATGTCTTGGCCACTAATACACCCCCATACCATCACACATGCTGCCTTTTACACTTTCACCCTAGAACAGTCCTGATAGTTATTTTCCTCGACGTCCACCGTTTCCATAAACAATTTGAAATGTGGACTCGTCAGACCACAGAACACTTTTCCACTTTGCATCAGTCCATCTTAGATGAGCTCGGGGTCCAGAGAAGCCGGTGGTGTTTCTGGGTGTTGTTGATAAATGGCTGTGGCTTTGCATAGTAGAGTTTTAACTTGCACTTACAGATGTAGCGACCAACTGTAGTTACTGACAGTGGTTTTCTGAAGTGTTCCTGAGCCCATGTGGTGATATCCTTTACACACTGATGTCGTTTTTTGATGCAGTTACGATCCAAGGTGTGTAATATCATGGCTTACGTGCAGTGATTTCTCCAGATTCTCTGAACCTTTTGATGATATTACGGAACGTAGATGGTGAAATCCCTAAATTCCTTGCAATAGCTTGGTTGAGAAATGTTGTTCTTCAACAATTTGCTCAGGCATTTGTTGACAAAGTGGTGACCCTCGCCCCATCCTTGTTTGTGAACGACTGAGCATTTCATGGAATCTACTTTTATACCCAATCATGGCACCCACCTGTTCCCAATCAGCCTGTTCACCTGTGGGATGTTCCAAATAAGTCTTTTGATGAGCATTCCACGACTTTCTCCGTCTTTTTTGCCACTTGTGCCAGCTTTTTTTGAAACATGTTGCAGGCATCAAATTCCAAATGAGCTAATATTTGAACAAAAAATAACAACCACAAAAGCCACATCAGCGTGTAAAGGATATCACCACATGGGCTCAGGAACACTTCAGAAAACCACTGTCAGTAGCTACAGTTGGTCGCTACATCTGTAAGTGCAAGTTAAAACTCTACTATGCAAAGCCACAGCTATTTATCAACAACACCCAGAAATGCTTCACCAAAAAAATTACGTTTTTTTTTTTAGTGTGAACATGAATCATCTTGTCTTTGCAGTCTACTCAATTGAATATAAGTTGAAAAGGATTTGTTGTATTCTCTTTTTATTTACCATTTACACAACGTGACAACTTCACCGCTTTTGGGCTTTTGTACATGTTGCTAGTACGCGACATCGGTGTGTAAAGGATATCACCACATGGGCTCAGGAACACTTCAGAAAACCACTGTCAGTAGCTACAGTTGGTCGCTACATCTGTAAGTGCAAGTTAAAACTCTACTATGCAAAGCCACAGCTATTTATCAACAACACCCAGGAACGCTTCACCAAAAAAATTACGTTTTTTTTTTTAGTGTGAACATGAAATATCTTGTCTTTGCAGTCTATGCAATTGAATATAAGTTGAAAAGGATTTGTTGTATTCTCTTTTTATTTACCATTTACACAACGTGACAACTTCACTGCTTTTAGGCTTTTGTACATGTTGCTAGTATGCAACATCGGTGTGTAAAGGATATCACCACATGGGCTCAGGAACACTTCGGAAAACCACTGTCAGTAACTACAGTTGGATGCTACATCTGTAAGTGCAAGTTAAAACTCTACTATGCAAAGCCACAGCTATTTATCAACAACACCCAGAAACACTTCACCAAAAAAAATTACGTTTTTTTTAGTGTGAACATGAATTATCTTGTCTTTGCAGTCTATGCAATTGAATATAAGTTGAAAATGATTTGTTGTATTCTCTTTTTATTTACCATTTACACAACGTGACAACTTAACTGCTTTTGGGCTTTTGTACATGTTGCTAGTATGCAACATCGGTGTGTAAAGGATATCACCACATGGGCTCAGGAACACTTCAGAAAACCACTGTCAGTAACTACAGTTGGATGCTACATCTGTAAGTGCAAGTTAAAACTCTACTATGCAAAGCCACAGCTATTTATCAACAACACCCAGAAACGCTTCACCAAAAAAAATTACGTTTTTCTTTTAGTGTGAACATGAATTATCTTGTCTTTGCAGTCTACGCAATTGAATATAAGTTAAAAAGGATTTGCAAATCTTCTTTTACCATTTACACAACGTGGAAACTTCACGGGCGTTGGGGCTTTTGTAGCGCCTGGCCTAGAAAACGTCATTTAAAACACATTTTGAGCAAACATGGCACAATGAGAAGGTGCAGATCAGCCATAAAAATGTCTGCAGGAGAAAAAAAAAAAAGTGACGTTGATGTTTATTTCTTGGACACGATTGCTGTAAGAGCCGTGTCGAGTGAGAGCCAGGAAGTCGGAGAGTAAATGAAATCAAACAGTTAGCAGCAAAACACGACGTATTTAACATTCGAGCAGAGAAGTGACAATTGCCTATCACCATGGCGATCAATAACGGCGGCGGGGATCATTGTGTAAAGCGTCTCCGGGTTTAATGCAGAGAGGATGTCATTATTATTTTCCTCCTCCTAATGACCGTCATTATGCACGGACACTGATTGAATTCCATTTGTTAGCTACCTTTGAGCCCGAGTGCAATAATTACCATTTAAGTGTCTCCATTAAAATTCATGCACGCACGTTCACATGCGCGCAATCTTTTTGAAATAACTCAAATATTAGTGGGATACAAAATGCATCGCATGTTCCCTGAAAGACTTCATAATTAAATGCGAGCGTTATTAAAGCATGCCTCCACCCCCTTTTTTTTTTTTTTTTTTTTTTAGTACAGCAGCCATTTGCAAAACTCTCACATTCTAATTCAAACACATCTGCTGTGATCAATACAAACCACTTTTTCCCCTATTGATTTGTCGACCAAGTTGATCTCATTCCAAACAGATAGCTTTTAATGATCGCCAACATTCTTCTATTAATACAGTCGGACCTCCGGCACCAAACAGTCTTTGCACAGGAATAATAATAATAATAATAATAGATTTTATTTGTAAAAGCACTTTATATTGAGCAAACAACCTCAAAGTGCTACAGTGCATTTAAAAATAAATAAATAAATAAATAAACAAAACAACCACGCTAAAACCACAAATAACTGCCCAAACAAGTAAACATAAATAGTGAAAAAAAAATAAAACTAGAACAGCCTAATAGCTAGAACTAGCACACATACATCTAAAAAAAAAAAAAAAAAAAAAAAAAACAACACAGTCTGTGGTACCCTCAGGTGGTCAGGGAGCGTGTACCACAGACTGGGAGCGGCGGAGCAGAAAGTTCCCATAGTTCGGAGCTTTTTCTTTGTCTTTGTTTTTGGAAACACGGATAGAAAGGTGAAAAGTCCTCAAAGGAAGTGAAGTCAAAACACTTAAAACACTTCCTCTATTGCAGGGGTGTCAAACTGGTTTTCATTGAGGGCCACAAGACACTTATAGTTGCCCTTCAGAGGGCCGCTTGTAACAATGAGTAATATATGAATATACTTATACATAATACATTAACAATATATTTGTTTCAATAAGCTGCAAAAAAAATATTTCAATTTTACTTTAAAAACTGCCAGCATTTTACAATAAAAGCTGTGTTGTTGTTTTTTTACAGTATATTAAAAAAATGGTGTAAATAGAATGGAATGGAGAAACAACACCACAGTTTTTAGCGGTAAAATTCAAGCAACTGAGCTGCCAGTTTCGTTTGGTTTTTACCGTCAAATCTTGTTGTTTTAATGTTGTTTTTTTTTGTATGTTTGTTTTCAATATTTTAGTGTCTTACTGTATATGGAAAAAAAAAAACACTACCAAAGTTGATTTTACGGTTAAAAAAAACTCAGTCGGCGGAATTTAACCCTAAAATATATTGTCAATTTTACAGGCTACAATTGGATTGTTTTGAAATAATAAGTAAAGCAGATATTTAAGTACAATATTTTTGTAATACATGATAATATAATATTTTTATTTTGATAATATTGAATTTTAAAATATTTTTTTTTACATGAGCTGCAAAAAAAATATTTACATTTTACTTTAAAAACTGTGTTGTTGTTTTTTTTAGATTATATAAACAAGTGTATAAATAGAATGGAATGGAGAAACAACACCACTGTTTTTAGCTGTACAATTCAAGCAACGGAGCTGCCAGTTTCGTTTTGTTTTTCAGTCAAATCTTGTTGTTTTAATGGGGTTTTTTTATGTTTGTTTTTTAATATTTTAGTGTCTTACTGTATATGTAAAAAAACAGTACCAAAGTTGATTTTACGGTTAAAAAAAACTCAGTCGGCGGAATTTAACCCTAAAATCTATTGTCAATTTTACAGGCTACAATTTGATTGTTTTGACATCATAAGTCAAGCAGATATTTAAGTACAGTATTTTTGTAATACATGATAATATAATATTTTTATTTTGATAATATTGAATTTTAAATTTTTTTTTTTTACATAAGCTGCAAAAAAAATATTTACATTTTACTTTAAAAACTGGCAGCATTTTACAGTAAAAGCAGTGGTTTTTTTTACAGCATATAAAAAAATGGTATAAACAGAATGGAATGGAGAAACAATACCACTGTTTTTAGCGGTAAAATTCAAGCAACAGAGCTGCCAGTTTTGTTTTGTTTTTCAGTCAAATTTGTTGTTTTAATGTTTTTTTTTTATGTTTGTTTTTTAATATTTTAGTGTATTACTGTATATGGAAAAAAACAGTACCAAAGATGATTATACGGTTAAAAAAACTCAGTCGGCAAAATTTTACCCTAAAATATATTGTCAATTTTACAGGCTACAATTTGATTGTTTTGACATCATAATTCAAGCAGATATTTAAGTACAGTATTATTGTAATACATGTTAATATAATATTTTTATTTTGATAATATTTTGATAATTACGGTTAAAAAAAACTCAGTCGGCGGAACTTAACCCTAACTTATATTGTCAATTTTACAGGCTACAATTTGATTGTTTTGAAATCATAAGTAAAGCAGATATTTAAGTACAGTATTTTGTAATACATGATAATATAATATTTTTATTTTGATAATATTGAATTTAAAAATATATTGTTTTATATAAGCTGCAAAAAAAATATTTGAATTTTACTTAAAAAACTGGCAGCATTTTACAGTAAAAGCAGTGGGTTTTTTACAGCATATAAAAAAATTGTATAAATAGAATGGAATGGAGAAACAATACCACTGTTTTTAGCTGTAAAATTCAAGCAACAGAGAAGCCAGTTTTGTTTTGTTTTTCAGTCAAATTTTGTTGTTTTAATGGGTTTTTTTCATGTTTGTTTTTTAAGATTTTAGTGTCTTACTGTATATGGAAAAAAACAGTACCAAAGTTGATTTTACGGTTAAAAATAAACCCAGTCGGCAGAATTTAACCCTAAAATCTATTGTCAATTTTACAGGCTACAATTTGATTGTTTTGACATCATAAGTCAAGCAGATATTTAAGTACAGTATTTTTGTAATACATGATAATATAATGTTTTTATTTTGATAATATTGAATTTTAAAATATATTGTTTTATATAAGCTGCAAAAAAATATTTAAATTTTACTTTAAAAACTGGCAGCATTTTACAGTAAAAACTGTGTTGTTGTTTTTTTACAGCATATAAAAAAACATATATAAATAGAATGGAATGGAGAAACAATACCACTGTTTTTAGCGGTAAAATTCAAGCAACAGAGCTGCCAGTTTTGTTTTGTTTTTCAGTCAAATCTTGTTGTTTTAATGTTTTTTTTTAATGTTTGTTTTTTAATATTTTAGTGTCTTACTGTATATGGAAAAAAAACAGTACCAAAGTTGATTTTACGGTTAAAAAAAACTCAGTCGGCGGACTTTAACCCTAAAACCTATTGTCAATTTTACAGGCTACAATTTGATTGTTTTGAAATCATAAGTCAAGCAGATATTTAAGTACAGTATTTTTGTAATACATGATAATATAATATTTTTATTTTGATAATATTGAATTTTAAAATATATTGTTTTATATAAGCTGCAAAAAAAATATTTAAATGTTACTTTAAAAACTGGCAGCATTTTACAGTAAAAGCAGTGAGTTTTTTACAGCATATAAAAAAATGGTATAAATAGAATGGAATGGAGAAACAACACCACTGTTTTTAGCGGTAAAATTCAAGCAACAGAACTGCCAGTTTCGTTTGGTTTTTACCGTCAAATCCTGTTGTTTTAATGTTTTTTTTAATGTTTTTTTTTTGAATATTTTAGTGTCTTACTGTATATGGAAAAAAAACAGTACCAAAGTTGATTTTACGGTTAAAAATAAACTCAGTCGGCAGAATTTAACCCTAAAATCTATTGTCAATTTTACAGGCTACAATTTGATTGTTTTGACATCATAAGTCAAGCAGATATTTAAGTACAGTATTTTTGTAATACATGATAATATAATGTTTTTATTTTGATAATATTGAATTTTAAAATATATTTTTTTACATAAGCTGCAAAAAAATAAATAATTACAATTTACTTTAAAAACTGCCAACATTTTACAGTAAAAGCTGTGTTTTATTTCACATCATATAAAAAAATGGTATAAATGGAATGGAATGGAGAAACAATACCACTGTTTTTAGCGGTAAAATTCAAGCAACAGAGCTGCCAGTTTCGTTTTGTTTTGTTGTTTTAATGTTTTTTTTTTAATGTTTGCTTTTTTAATATTTTAGTGTCTTACTGTATATGGAAAAAAAACAGTACCAAAGTTGATTTTACGGTTAAAAAAAACTCAGTCGGCAGAATTTAACCCTAAAATCTATTGTCAATTTTACAGGCTACAATTTGATTGTTTTGAAATCAAAAGTCAAGCAGATATTTAAGTACAGTATTTTTGTAATACATGATAATATAATATTTTTATTTTAATAATATTGAATTTTAAATTTATTTTTTTTACATAAGCTGCAAAAAAACATTTACATTTTACTTTAAAAACTGGCAGCATTTTACAGTAAAAGCAGTGGGTTTTTACAGCATATAAAAAAATGGTATAAATAGAATGGAATGGCATATAAAAAAATGGTATAAATAGAATGGAATGGAGAAACAATACCACTGTTTTTAGCTGTGAAATTCAAGCAACAGAGCTGCCAGTTTTGTTTTGTTTTTCAGTCAAATTTTGTTGTTTTAATGTTTTTTTTTTATGTTTGCTTTTTTAATATTTTAGTGTCTTACTGTATATGGAAAAAAACAGTACCAAAGTTGATTTTACGGTTAAAAAAAACTCAGTCAGCGGAATTTAACCCTAAAATATATTGTCAATTTTACAGGCTACAATTTGATTGTTTTGACATCATAAGTCAAGCAGATATTTAAGTACAGTATTTTGTGATACATGATAATATAATATTTTTATTTTGATAATATTGAATTTTAAAATATTTTTTTTTACATAAGCTGCAAAAAAAATATTTACATTTTACTTTAAAAACTGGCAGCATTTTACAGTAAAAGAAGTGGGTTTTTTACAGCATATAAAAAAATGGTATAAATAGAATGGAATGGAGAAACAATACCACTGTTTTTAGCGGTAAAATTCAAGCAGCAGAGCTGACAGGTTTGTTTTGTTTTTCAGTCAAATTTTGTTGTTTTAATGTTTTTTTTATGTTTGTTTTTTAATATTTTAGTGTCTTACTGTATATGTAAAAAAGCAGTACCAAAGATGATTTTACAGTTAAAAAAAACTCAGTCGGCGGAATTTAACCCTAAAATATATTGTCAATTTTACAGGCTAGAATTTGATTGTTTTGAAATCATAAGTCAAGCAGATATTTAAGTACAGTATTTTTGTAATACATGATAATATAATATTTTTATTTTTATAATATTGCATTTTAAAATATATTGATTTATATAAGCTGCAAACATTTTTTTTTAAATTTTACTTTAAAAACTGGCAGCATTTTACAGTAAAAGCAGTGGGTTTTTTACAGCATATAAAAAAATGATATAAATAGAATGGAATGGAGAAACAATACCACTGTTTTTAGCGGTAAAATTCAAGCAGCAGAGCTGACAGGTTTGTTTTGTTTTTCAGTCAAATTTTGTTGTTTTAATGTTTTTTTTTATGTTTGTTTTTTAATATTTTAGTGTCTTACTGTATATGTAAAAAAAACAGTACCAAAGATGATTTTACAGTTAAAAAAAACTCAGTCGGCGAAATTTAACCCTAAAATATATTGTCAATTTTACAGGCTACAATTTGATTGTTTTGAATTCATAAGTCAAGAAGATATTTAAGTACAGTATTTTTGTAATACATGATAATATAATATTTTTATTTTGATAATATTGAATCTTAAAATATATTGTTTTATATAAGCTGCAAAAAAATATTTAAATTTTACTTTAAAAACTGGCAGCATTTTACAGTAAAAGCAGTGGGTTTTTTACAGCATATAAAAAATTGTATAAATAGAATGGAATGGAGAAACAATACCACTGTTTTTAGCGGTATAATTCAAGCAGCAGAGCTGCCAGTTTTGTTTTGATTTTCAGTCAAATTTTGTTGTTTTAATGTGTTTGATTTTATATTGTTTTTTAATATTTTAGTGTCTTACTGTATATGGAAAAAAACAGTACCAAAGATGGTTTTACGGTAAAAAGAAACTCAGTTGGCGGAATTTAACCCTAAAACCTATTGTCAATTTTACAGGCTACAATTTGATTGTTTTGACATCATAAGTAAAGCAGATATTTAAGTACAGTATTTTTGTAATACATGATAATATAATATTTTTATTTTGATAATATTGAATTTTAAAATATTTTTTTTTACATAAGCTGCAAAAAAAATATTTACATTTTGATTTAAAAACTGGCAGCATTTTACAGTAAAAGAAGTGAGTTTTTTACAGCATATAAAAAAATGGTATAAATAGAATGGAATGGAGAAACAATACCACTGTTTTTAGCGGTAAAATTCAAGCAACAGAGCTGCCAGTTTTGTTTTGTTTTTCAGTCAAATTTTGTTGCTTTAATGGTTTTTTTTAATTTTAGTTTTTTAATATTTTAGTGTCTTTCTGTATATGGAAAAAAAACAGTACCAAAGTTGATTTTACGGTTAAAAAAACTCAGTCGGCGGAATTTAACCCTAAAATACATTGTCAATTTTACAGGCTAGATATTTAAGTACAATTTTTATCTTTATTTAAAAAATATATTTTTGGAATACATAATAATATAATATTTTTATTTTGATAATATTGAATTTTAAAAGATATGCAATTGCATACAGTACATGATTTTTAAAGTCAAAAGGGAAAGAACAAATATATTTAGTAAGAAAATAATAAGCATTTTATTAACGCATATTATTTCCAGGCTTTCGCGGACCACACAAAATAATGTGGCGGGCCAGATTTGGTTCCCGGGCATTGAGTTTGACACCCGTGGTTTAGGCAAACCAAAAATTGGTGTTTTTGATTAATTTAAAATATGGACTTACAATAATATTGCACCAAACTTATAATAACTCCCTTTAAATGAGAGGTGTCAAACTTGTTTTCACTCGGGGCCACATCGCAGTTATGGTTGCCTTCAGAGGGCCACTGGTAACAATGAGTAATATATGAAGATACATATACATAATACATTAACAATATATTATTTTAAATATGCTTAAAAATATATTTAAATTTTACTTCAAAAACTACCAGCATTACAGTATAAAAAAAAAGTATAAATAGAATGGAATGGAGAAACAATACCACTGATTTTAGCGGTAAAATTCAAGCAACAGAGCTGCCAGTTTTGCTATTTTACTGTAAAACTTTACACGTCATAACGTGCTATTGTACTGTCAAATTGTACACATTTTTACGTACTATTGTAAAGTCAAATTGTACACATTTTTACGTACTATTGTACTGTCAAACTTTACATGTCTTTACATACTATTGTACTGTCAAACTTTACACATTTTACGTACTATTGTACTATCAAACTTTACACGTCTTTACATACTATTGTATTGTCAAACCTTACACATCTTTACATATTATCGTACTGTCAAAATTTACACGTCTTTACATACTGTTGTACTGTCAAACTTTACAGGTCTTTACGTACTATTGTACTGTCAAACTTCACACGTCTTTACGTGCTCTTGTACTGTCAAACTTTACACGTCTTTACACACTATTGTACTGTCAAACTTTACACGTCTTTACATTCTATTGTACTGTCGAACTTTACACGTCTATACATACTGTTGTACTGTCAAACTTTACACATCTTTACATACTATTGTACTGTCAAACTTTACACGTCTTTACATACTGTTGTACTGTCAAACTTTACAGGTCTTTACGTACTATTGTACTGTCAAACTTCACACGTCTTTACGTGCTCTTGTACTGTCAAACTTTACACGTCTTTACACACTATTGTACTGTCAAACTTTACACGTCTTTACATTCTATTGTACTGTCGAACTTTACACGTCTATACATACTGTTGTACTGTCAAACTTTACACATCTTTACGTACTATTGTACTGTCAAACTTTACACGTCTTTACATACTATTGTACTGTCAAACTTTACACGTCTTTACACACTATTGTACTGTCAAACTTTACACGTCTTTACATTATATTGTACTGTCAAACCTTAAAAGTCTTTATGTACTATTGTACTGTAAAACTTTGCGCGTCTTTACGTCTAATTGTACTGACAAGCTTTACACATCTTTACATACTATTGTACTGTCAAACTTTACACATATTTACATGCTATTGTACTGTCAAACTTTACACGTCTTTACATACTATTGTACTGTCAAGCTTTACGAATCTTTACATACTATTGTACTGTCAAACTTTACACGTCTTTACATACTATTGTACTGTCAAGCTTTACACGTCTTTACATACTATTGTACTGTCAAACCTTACACATCTTTACATACTATTCTACTGTCAAACTTTACATGTCTTTACATACTATTGTACTGTCAAACTTCACACATCTTTACGTACTATTGTACTGTCAAACTTTACACGTCTTTACATACTATTGTACTGTCAAGCTTTACAAATCTTTACATACTATTGTACTGTCAAACCTTACAAGTCTTTATGTACTATTGTACTGTAAAACTTTGCGCGTCTTTACGTCTAATTGTACTGACAAGCTTTACAAATCTTTACATACTATTGTACTGTCAAACTTTACACATATTTACATGCTATTGTACTGTCAAACTTTACACGTCTTTACATACTATTGTACTGTCAAACTTTGCACGTCTTTATATACTATTGTATTGTCAAACTTTACACGTCTTTACATACTATTGTACTGTCAAACTTTACACGTCTTTACGTACTATTGTACTGTCAAACTTTACACGTCTTTACATACTATTGTACTGTCAAACTTTACACGTCTTTACATACTATTGTACTGTCAAACCTTACACATCTTTACATACTAATCTACTGTCAAACTTTACACGTCTTTGCATACTATTGTACTGTCCAACTTCACACGTCTTTACGTGCTATTGTACTGTCAAACTTTGCACGTCTTTACATACTATTGTACTGTCAAACTTTACACGTCTTTACATACTATTGTACTGCCAAACCTTACACATCTTTACATACTATTCTACTGTCAAACTTTACACGTCTTTACATACTATTGTACTGTCAAACTTTACACGTCTTTACATACTATTGTACTGTCAAACTTTACACGTCTTTACGTGCTATTGTACTGTCAAACTTTGCAAGTCTTTACATACTATTGTTCTGTCAAACTACACGTCTTTACGTCTAATTGTACTGTCAAACTTTACACGTCTTTACATACTATTGTACTGTCAAACTTTACACGTCTTTACATACTATTGTACTGTCAAACCTTACACGTCTTTACATACTATTGTACTGTCAAACTTTACACGTCTTTACATACTATTGTACTGTCAAAATTTGCACGTCTTTACATACTATTGTACTGCCAAGCTTTACAAATCTTTACATACTATTGTACTGTCAAACCTTACACATCTTTACACACTATTATACTGTCAAACTCCACATGTCTTTACATACTATTGTACTGTCAAACTTTACACATCTTTACATACTATTGTACTGTCAAACTTTACACGTCTTTACATACTATTGTACTGTCAAACTTTACACGTCTTTACACACTATTGTACTGTCAAACTTTACACGTCTTTACATACTATTGTACTGTCAAACCTTACACATCTTTACATACTATTCTACTGTCAAACTTTACACGTCTTTACATACTATTGTACTGTCAAACTTTACACGTCTTTACATACTATTGTACTGTCAAACTTTACATGTCTTTACATACTATTGTACTGTCAAACTTTACACGTCTTTACGTACTGTTATACTGTCAAACTTTACACGTCTTTATGTACTATTCTACTGTCAAACTTTACACGTCTTTACATACTATTGTACTGTCAAACTTTAAACATCTTTACATACTATTGTACTGTCAAACCTTACACATCTTTACATATTATTCTACTGTCAAACTTTACACGTATTTACATACTATTGTACTGAAGTGAAGTGAAGTGAATTATATTTATATAGCGCTTTTCTCAAGTGACTCAAAGCGCTTTACATTGTGAAACCCAATATCTAAGTTACATTTTCAAACCAGTGTGGGTGGCACTGGGAGCAAGTGGGTAAAGTGTCTTGCCCAAGGACACAACGGCAGTGACTAGGATGGCGGAAGCGGGGATCGAACCTGCAACCCTGAAGTTGCTGGCACGGCCGCTCTACCAACCGAGCTATGCCGTCCCTGTCAAACTTTACACGTCTTTACATACTATTGTACTGTCAAACTTTACACGTATTTACATACTATTGTACTGTCAAACTTTACACATCTTTACATACTATTGTACTGTCAAACTTTACACGTCTTTACATACTATTGTACTGTCTAACTTTACACGTCTTTACATACTATTGTACTGTCAAACTTTGCACGTCTTTACATACTATTGTACTGCCAAGCTTTACAAATCTTTACATACTATTGTACTGTCAAACCTTACACATCTTTACACACTATTATACTGTCAAACTCCACATGTCTTTACATACTATTGTAATGTCAAACTTTACACATCTTTACATACTATTGTACTGTCAAACTTTACACGTCTTTACATACTATTGTACTGTCAAACTTTACACGTCTTTACATACTATTTTACTGTCAAACTTTACATGTCTTTACATACTATCCTACTGTCAAACTTTACACATCTTTACATACTATTGTACTGTCAAACTTTACACGTCTTTACGTACTATTGTACTGTCAAACTTTACGCATCTTTACATACTATTGTACTGTCAAACTTTACACGTCTTTACATACTATTTTACTGTCAAACTTTACATGTCTTTAGATACTACTTTACTGTCAAACTTTACACGTCTTTACATACTATTGTACTGTCAAACCTTACACGTCTTTACATACTATTGTACTGTCAAACTTCACACGTCTTTACGTGCTATTGTACTGTCAAACTTCACACGTCTTTACGTGCTATTGTACTGTCAAACTTTACACGTCTTTACATACTATTGTACTGTCAAACTTTACACGTCTTTACATACTATTGTACTGTCAAGCTTTACAAATTTTTACATACTATTGTACTATCAAACATTACAAGTCTTTATGTACTATTGTACTGTAAAACTTTGCGCGTCTTTACGTCTAATTGTACTGTCAAACTTTACACATCTTTACATACTATTGTACTGTCAAACTTTACACGTCTTTACATACTATTGTACTGTCAAACTTTACACGTCTTTACATACTATTTTACTGTCAAACTTTACATGTCTTTAGATACTATTGTACTGTCAAGCTTTACACATCTTTACATACTATAGTACTACTCTCTCTCTCTCTCTCTCTCTCTCTCTCTCTCTCTCTCTCTATATATATATATATATATATATATATATATATATATATATATATATATATATATATATATATATATATATATATATAATCATCACACTTTTGAATTTAGATGAATCTTAATAAATCACAGGTTATTACGTTCTTGCATTATTTAAATAAGTTTTTCAAAAGACCACAATATTTTACTGTCAGAATGTCATCAAGACACCATTTTTGAATGACTTGCTTAAAATACATTTATAAATATATAAAATATAAGTATAAATATATAGTATATGTAAAATATATATGTAAAACAATAAATGCGTGTAAAACTTGTTAGCTGGGTTTCAAACTTGGTTGATTGAAATCCCAGTCAGGGTTTATTTTGGAGCCGTGACCTGATGGCTGAAGGTATAAAAAGCCTTTCAGGTGACCATGTAGCGTCAGGACCAACGACGTGATGAATCTGCGTGTACGCGTGATTAATGACAACATTTGTTTGTGATTCATCACATCTTCTCTTCCACACAGCTCCTTTTCGCCCGCGTAACGTCCAGAAGCAGCTGTCCTTGCACGCGGCGTACGTAGGTGAGGCCGGGGTTGCCATGGCAATATTCTCATTGTTGCTTCCTAGTTTCACAGCGAAACGATGCTCCAGCTCTTATTTTCAGATGGAAGTGGCTTTAAGGACGCTAACCTTGTTTACTTGCAGAGACGTGGCAGGTAAATAGTCTTTGATAGAACATTCTCCCGGAGATGGAGCGCCTGGAAGGAAGGTGAAACGTGGAGCGCACCCATCAGTCGGCGTTGAATCACACCAAGAAGACGGGGACAAATGCAAAAAAAACGGGAGTGGACAAGTTGTAGTTTTGTGCCAACACTGAGACTTGCTGGCGATTCATCAAAGTCAGCGGCGGCGAGCGGCGTGTTGCCGTGATTGTACTTCACGGCGGACAGAATTGAAAGGAATGTTTATGCCCTCAGCTGTGCCACTGTCAGCCTTGTGGAATTCACTGTAAATCACATCGCTTTTATTGCAAGATTTACTAGCTTATCCTCGCTGGGCTCTATTCACTCCAAGCTGGGCCTATTAGGATCTCAAGTCCTGCTAGCGAGACACGACTTAGGACCAGCTCGGTTTGGCTCTCTGCGATAATAGCGGTGACACGCGGTGACATGTTTCAAGATGAAATTAACGGCTCATTGTGGCAGCACTTCAACGAAAACATCCCTATCAGATGTGGATTAGTGGTTGGGGAATGAAACATGCTAGTGGCTTTGAGAGGAAACATGTTAGTGGCTTTGAGAACAAACAAGTTAGTGGCTTTGAGAGGAAATAAGTTAGTGGCTTTGAGAAGAAACAAGTTAGTGGCTTTGAGAGGAAATAAGTTAGTGGCTTTGAGAGGAAACATGTTAGTGGCTTTGAGAAGAAACAAGTTAGTGGCTTTGAGAAGAAACGTGTTAGTGGCTTTGAGAAGAGACAAGTTAGTGGCTTTAAAAATAATTGAGTTAGTGGCTTTAAGATGAAACAAGTTAATGGCTTTGAGAACAAACAAGTTAGTGGCTTTAAAAATAATTGAGTTAGTGGCTTTAAGATGAAACAAGTTAATGGCTTTGAGAACAAACAAGTTAGTGGCTTTGAGAAGAAACAAGTTAGTGACTTTGAGAGGAAACATGTTAGTAGCTTTGAGAACAAACAAGTTAGTGGCTTTGAGAGGAAATAAGTTAGTGGCTTTGAGAAGAAACCAGTTAGTGGCTTTGAGAAGAAACAAGTTAGTGGCTTAGAGAAGAAACAAGTTAGTGGCTTTGAGAGGAAATATGTTAGTGGCTTTGAGAAGAAACAAGTTAGTGGCTTTGAGAAGAAACAAGTTAGTGGCTTTGAGAAGAAACAAGTTAGTGGCTTTGAGAAGAAACGTGTTAGTGGCTTTGAGAAGAGACAAGTTAGTGGCTTTAAAAATAATTGAGTTAGTGGCTTTAAGATGAAACAAATTAATGGCTTTGAGAACAAACAAGTTAGTGGCTTTGAGAAGAAACAAGTTAGTGGCTTTGAGAGGAAACATGTTAGTGGCTTTGAGAAGAAACAAGTTAGTGGCTTTGAGAAGAAACAAGTTAGTGGCTTTGAGAGGAAACATGTTCGTGGCTTTGAGAGGAAACAAGTTAGTGGCTTTGAGAAGAAACAAGTTAGTGGCTTTGAGAAGAAACATGTTCGTGGCTTTGAGAAGAAACAAGTTGGTAGCTTTGAGAAGAAACAAGTTACTCACTTTGAGATGACACAAGTTAGTGGCTTAGAGAACAAATATGTTAGTGGCTTAGAGAAGAAACAAGTTAGTGGCTTTAAAAATAATTGAGTTAGTGGCTTTAAGATGAAACAAGTTAATGGCTTTGAGAACAAACAAGTTAGTGGCTTTGAGAAGAAACAAGTTAGTGACTTTGAGAGGAAACATGTTAGTAGCTTTGAGAAGAAACAAGTTAGTAGCTTTCAGAAGAAACAAGTTACTCACTTTGAGATGAAACAAGTTAGTGGCTTAGAGAAGAAACAAGTTAATGGCTTTGAGAAGAAACAAGTTAGTGGCTTTGAGAACAAACAAGTTAGTGGCTTTGAGAGGAAACATGTTAGTGGCTTTGAGAAGAAACAAGTTAGTGGCTTTGAGAGGAAACAAGTTAGTGGCTTTGAGAAGAAACAAGTTAGTGGCTTTGAGAGGAAACATGTTCGTGGCTTTGAGAAGAAACAAGTTGGTAGCTTTGAGAAGAAACAAGTTACTCACTTTGAGATGAAACAAGTTAGTGGCTTAGAGAACAAATATGTTAGTGGCTTAGAGAAGAAACAAGTTAGTGGCTTTAAAAATAATTGAGTTAGTGGCTTTAAGATGAAACAAGTTAATGGCTTTGAGAAACAAACAAGTTAGTGGCTTTGAGAAGAAACAAGTTAGTGGCTTTGAGAGGAAACATGTTAGTGGCTTTGAGAGGAAACAAGTTGGTAGCTTTGAGAAGAAACAAGTTACTCACTTTGAGATGACACAAATGTTTGAGTTTGAGTTTGAGTTTGAGTTTGAGTTTATTTGGAACATGCAAGCATACAACATGATACATCACAATTTCCAGTTTCTTTTCAACATGTTCGAAAAGGAGTAGGAAGAAGCAGAGCTTATTTAATCCTACCCCTTTTCTTTACGTAACAGTTGCAAAACTTTTTGTTCACTTCCTGTTCACAATTTTTTCACAATAAACTCCATAAGTAATTACAATAAAAATAAATAAATAAATAATAGTAAGAATTTAATAATAATAATTGGTGAAGTAAGTCATATTTCATATGATGAGATAAGTAAGATTACTTTAAGAATGAATGAAAGGATGGATGAAATAAATTGAGAATGTTTGTCATGGTTCTTCTTCTTTGTACTTTGTAAACACTTTAAGTTTGAAGAGTTTCTTGAAGTGGATCATATTAGTACATTGTTTGATTGCTTTGCTTCATCCATTCCATCATTTAATTCCACATACTGATATACTGAAGGTCTTAAGTGTTGTACGTGCATACAAATGTTTTAAATTACGTTTTTCTCTAAGATTATATTTCTCCTCTTTTGTTGAGAAGAATTGTTGTATATTCTTGGCTAGCAGGTTATAGTTTGCTTTGTGCATAATTTTAGCTGTTTGCAAATTCACTATGTCTTGGAATTTCAGTATTTTTGATTCAATAAATAAAGTGTTTGTATGTTCTCTATATCCAACATTATGTATTATTGTAACTGATCTTTTTTGTAACACCGTTAATGAATGAAGTGTACTTTTGTAATTATTTCCCCATATTTCTACACAGTAACTCAGATATGTAACACTAGTGAGCAGTAGAGAATATGAAGGGATTTTTGGTCTAGAACATGTTTTGCTTTATTCATTATTGACGTGTTTCTTGCTACTTTATGTTGTATATTTTTTACGTGAGATTTCCAGTTCAATTTATCATCAATCATTATACCTAGAAATTTGGTTTCGTTTACTCTTTCAATTTCTATTCCGTCTATTTGTATTTGTGTTTGACTTTCTCTTCTACTGTTACCAAATAGCATTATTTTAGTTTTACTAAGATTCAACGATAGTCTGTTTTTGTCAAACCATCTTTTTAATTTGTTAATTTCTTCTGTTATTATTTGTATTATCTCCTGTGTGTTCTCTCCTGAACAAAACGCTGTTGTATCATCCGCAAATAATACTAACTTTAAATCTTTTGTAACTTTACAAATGTCATTTATATAGAGATTGAATAATTGAGGTCCTAATATTGATCCCTGAGGTACACCACAGGATATATTTAGCGTTGTAGACGTGTGTTCGCCTAGCTTCACGTATTGTTTCCTGTTCGTTAGATAACTTCTTATCCAGTTTAAGACTAACCCTCTGATGCCATATCCTTCTAGTTTTTTGATTAAAATATTGTGATTAATTGTGTCAAATGCTTTAGTTAGATCCATAAAAACTGCTGCTGCACATTTTTTACTGTCTATTGCATTGGTAATTTCTTCTGTAATTTCAATTAAAGCCATTGAAGTTGAGACATTAGCTCTGTATCCATATTGGTTCTCTTCGAGTATTCTATTTTTATTTATGAAACTTTCTAATCTGTTATTGAACAGTTTTTCAATGATTTTAGAAAATTGTGGAAGTAGAGAAACAGGTCTATAATTTGTAAATTGATGTTTATCTCCAGTCTTATAAATTGGTGCAACTTTAGCTATTTTCATTTTGTTTGGAAATGTACCTGTTTGAAATGATAGGTTACTAATATACATTAATGGTCCTGAGATCTCTTCAATAACCTTTTTTATCGTTTCCATATCAATTCCGTTACAATCAGTTGAAGTCTTAGATTTACATTTTTTCACGATTGTAACTATTTCCTCCTGTGTCACATTACTGAGGAACATGGAGTTGGGATTTGGCTCTATGGTATCATTATAGTCCTCAATTGGAACTGGGTCTGGAATCCTTTCTTCCAATTTTGGTCCAATATTTACAAAATAATTATTGAAGCTTTCAACTACTTCCTTTATGTTGTCATTTTTTTTATTTTCATCTAAGAAGTATTGAGGGTAGTCCCTCTTAGTTCCATTTTTTATAATGCTATTGAGGATGCCCCATGTTGCTCTCATATTATTTTTGTTCCTGTCCAATAATTCACTGTAATATTCTTTTCTACATGATCGTAGTATGTCTGTTAACTTGTTTTTATACTTTTTGTACTTAATTTCTGCCTCTATAGTTATTTGTGCTATAAGTTCTCTATATAGTGTATTCTTCTTCTTACAAGCATTTTTTAATCCTTTTGTCATCCATGGTTGATTATTCTTTCTCTGCTTGTTACTGAGTTGTATCCATGGACAATGTTTGTCATAAAGTATTATGAACTTGTTTAAGAAATGTTCATATGCTTCATCAACCTCTTTTTCATTGTACACATTGTCCCAATCTTGCTTTTGTAGCTCAATTTTGAAAGCAGTCATCCTCTTCTCTGTGCATAGTCTTCGAAATGTCCTTTTGTCTTCCATGTTCTTCTTGTAGTTTCCATCATATATTGTAAAAACTGGCAGATGATCACTAACGTCGCTTATAAGTAGACCACTTGTAGTGTTATTATCAAAATCATTGGTAAAAATATTATCAATAAGCGTGGCACAGTGTGCTGTGATTCTGCTTGGCCTTGTGATTTTAGGATATAGACTGATGCTGTACATTGTATCAATGAAGTCATCAATAGACTTTTGCTTGTTGGGGTTCAATAAGTCAATATTAAAGTCACCACATAAGAACATTATTCTTTGACCATTGTCCATGTAAGTTGCCTTGATCCATTCTTCAAATGTTTCTATACTTGACTTAGGTGATCTATATATACAACTGATGAATATGTTTTTGCTTTTTTCCTGACATATTCAATGGTTATACATTCTAAGATATTATCAATGGCAAATGACATGTTTTTTACCACTTTGTAGTTCAGGTTCTTCATCACGTACACAGCTACTCCTCCTCCATTTTTGTTGGTTCTGTTGATGTAGTTTAGTTCATATCCCTCCAGATCAAAATATATTCCTTTTTTATCATCAATCCATGTTTCTGTGACAGCAATCACTTTGAAGGGTTCGTTGATGTGTTCCAAAAAGTTCTTAAAGTTATTGTAATTTGCATACAAGCTTCTACTATTAAAATGAATAATTGACAATTTGTTATCACATGTAATGTTGCTATTATATTGATCATCTGTATAATAAAAACAACTATTACTGATGTGGGAGAAAAAAATTTGTATCTGGATCTATATCATTTTCCAAATCCTGGTTTTTGTGATCTTTGTTGCAGAAATTTTTTAGTTCCATATTTTCTTGTTCAACAAACTTTGATGTTGTTTCAATAATCTCTATAAGTGTAGGTGGATGCAATCCTGAATGTAGGTCTTCTTGTTTAGTCGTCCCTTGGAACATAGTAGTGCCGATGCTGAATTTAGGTGCTTGTTTTCTGTCAGAGTCCATTATCATCGTTGTTTTGGTAGCTGTGTAAACTTTAAAAATTGTCCAGGTCCTTGATGTCATGGACAACAATTACTCTTGCTTCTGGACTTCCATTCAGCTTGATGTACATTTTACAGTTGGTGCTCCAAGTTCCCTGGATTTTTCCCTGCCTTCTCAAGTCGCGTGCTTTCTTGGCGATTCCAGCATTGCGTTTTGTGAGATGTTCATTCATGTACACATTTGTTCCCTTCAGCTTCTTTCCCTGTCTCAGCAATGCCATTTTAGATTTTCTGTTTACGAGTTTCACGAGCACGACTGGAGTGGCGTTGTTGTTTCTTCCGTTCAGTGGGATGCATGTTTCGATGGTATTAATGTCAATTTCAATTTCTTTTGATTGCAGAAAGTTGACCACTTGCTGTTCTGCTGAGACCATATCCATTTCATCTGGTTCACCTTCATTATTCACAGCTTTCGCATAGGATCTTGGTTTAATTCGGTGCCCTGTCACGATGATATCATTCATTCGTTTATCCTGATCCATTTCATCTATGATGTTCCTCAGCATGTTGTTGTCTTCTTGAAGGATCTTCATTCGTTTGCCCATTTCAGTGGCTTCTTTATTTCTGGAGTTGTTCTCTTTTTTCATTTCTTTAATTTCTTCTTTCATTTCTTTCATATCCTCTTTCCATCCATCAATCAATTCTTCCAATTTTTCTATCATTTCTTCTTTAAATTCCTGGAGTATGTTTTGTAGTATCCCTTCTTGAATCCCATCATGTCCTGTGCCCAGCTTCAAATCAGTCTTTCCAGTCAATCCTTTAACTTTTGGCATCGCGGCAGTCACTGACGTCAGCGCCTCTTATGTCTTAAGGGCAGTTACTTCTTTAGCGACTTGCGGCACTTTTAACTTGTTTTTTCAACAATTTCGTACTTTGCGCCGTTCAGAGATCAATTTGAGGTGTCAGCCTGTCAACTTATATCACTCTGCGACGTCGGGATCACTTTAAAACAGCTGTAAACTCGCCGTAACTTTTGGTTGCTAGGCAACCGCTTTGAACTGCGGGAGGCGCCTTTGGCTTGAGGCTAACGGCTCTTCCACTCGCCTTATTTCAGCGTATCAGTGCCTCTCAACTGACCAAAATCAGATCGAAGATGCCAGGTGACTCTCCTGTGGCTGTGATCGCAAATCAGTGGTCAAATCAGTGGTCAAATCAGTGGTCAAAATCTTCAGATATAACAAAAACTCCGGTAGCAGAAGCGGAGCTTTTTTTCTTTGCGTCCTTTCTCATTGACAGGAAGTGACGTCACTTCCTGTCAATGAGAAGTGACAGGAAGTTAATGGCTTTGAGAAGAAACAAGTTAGTTAATGGCTTTGAGAAGAAACAAGTTAGTGGCTTTGAGAGGAAACATGTTAGTGGCTTTGAGAAGAAACAAGTTAGTGGCTTTGAGAGGAAACATGTTAGTGGCTTTGAGAAGAAACAAGTTAGTAGCTTTGAGAAGAAACAAGTTACTCACTTTGAGATGAAACAAGTTAGTGGCTTAGAGAAGAAACATGTTAGTGGCTTAAAGAAGAAACAAGTTAGTGGCTTTGAGAATAAATGAGTTAGTGGCTTTAAGATGAAACAAGTTAATGGCTTTGAGAACAAACAAGTTAGTGGCTTTGAGAAGAAACAAGTTAGTGGCTTTGTGAGGAAACATGTTAGTGGCTTTGAGAGGAAACAAGTTGGTAGCTTTGAGAAGAAACAAGTTACTCACTTTGAGAAGAAACAAGTTAGTGGCTTAGAGAAAAAACATGTAAGTGGCTTAGAGAAGAAACAAGTTAGTGGCTTAGAGAAGAAACAGGTTAGTGACTTTGAGAATGAATGAGTTAGTGGCTTTAAGATGAAACAAGTTAATGGCTTTGAGAAGAAACAAGTTAGTGGCTTTGAGAAGAAACAAGTTAGTGGCTTTGAGAGGAAACATGTTAGTGGCTTTGAGAAGAAACAAGTTACTCACTTTGAGATGAAACAAGTTAGTGGCTTAGAGAAGAAACATGTTAGTGGCTTAAAGAAGAAACAAGTTAGTGGCTTTGAGAATAAATGAGTTAGTGACTTTAAGATGAAACAAGTTAATGGCTTTGAGAACAAACAAGTTAGTGGCTTTGAGAAGAAACAAGTTAGTGGCTTTGAGAGGAAACATGTTAGTGGCTTTGAGAGGAAACAAGTTGGTAGCTTTGAGAAGAAACAAGTTACTCACTTTGAGATGACACACATTTTTGGCTTAGAGAAGAAACATGTAAGTGGCTTAGAGAAGAAACAAGTTAGTGGCTTTGAGAATAAAAGAGTTAGTGGCTTTAAGATGAAACAAGTTAATGGCTTTGAGAAAAAACAAGTTAGTGGCTTTGAGAAGAAACAAGTTAGTGGCTTTGAGAGGAAACATGTTAGTGGCTTTGAGAAGAAACAAGTTAGTAGCTTTGAGAAGAAACAAGTTACTCACTTTGAGATGAAACAAGTTAGTGGCTTAGAGAAGAAACATGTTAGTGGCTTAAAGAAAAAACAAGTTAGTGGCTTTGAGAACAAATGAGTTAGTGGCTTTAAGATGAAACAAGTTAATGGCTTTTAGAACAAACAAGTTAGTGGCTGTGAGAAGAAACAAGTTAGTGGCTTTGAGAGGAAACATGTTAGTGGCTTTGAGAGGAAACAAGTTGGTAGCTTTGAGAAGAAACAAGTTACTCAATTTGAGATGACACAAGTTAGTGGCTTAGAGAAGAAACATGTAAGTGGCTTAGAGAAGAAACAAGTTAGTGGCTTAGAGAAGAAACAGGTTAGTGACTTTGAGAATGAATGAGTTAGTGGCTTTAAGATGAAACAAGTTAATGGCTTTGAGAAGAAACAAGTTAGTGGCTTTGAGAAGAAACAAGTTACTCACTTTGAGATGAAACAAGTTAGTGGCTTATAGAAGAAACATGTAAGTGGCTTAGAGAAGAAACAAGTTAGTGGCTTAAAGAAGAAACAAGTTAGTGGCTTTGAGAATAAATGAGTTAGTGGCTTTAAGATGAAACAAGTTAATGGCTTTGAGAACAAACAAGTTAGTGGCTTTGAGAAGAAACAAGTTAGTGGCTTAGAGAAGAAACATGTTAGTGGCTTTGAGAAGTAATGAGTTAGTGACATTAAGATGAAACAAGTTAATAGCTCTGAGAACAAACAAGTTAGTGGCTTTGAGAAGAAACAAGTTAGTGGCTTTGAGAGGAAACATGTTAGTTGCTTTGAGAAGAAACAAGTTGGTAGCTTTGAGAAGAAACAAGTTACTCACTTTGAGATGAAAGAAGTTAGTGGCTTAGAGAACAAATATGTTAGTGGCTTAGAGAAGAAACAAGTTAGTGACTTTGAAAATAAATGAGTTAGTGGCTTTAAGATGAAACAAGTTAATGGCTTTGAGAAGAAACAAGTGGCTTTGAGAATAAACAAGTTAGTGGCTTTGAGAGGAAACAAGTTAGTGGCTTTGAGAACAAACAAGTTAGTGGCTTTGAGAGGAAACATGTTAGTGGCTTAAAGAACAAACAAGTTAGTGGCTTTGAGAATAAATGAGTTAGTGGCTTTAAGATGAAACAAGTTAATGGCTTTGAGAAGAAACAAGTTAGTGGCTTTGAGAAGAAACAAGTAAGTGGCTTTGAGAGGAAACATGTTAGTTGCTTTGAGAAGAAACAAGTTAGTAGCTTTCAGAAGAAACAAGTTACTCACTTTGAGATGAAACTAGTTAGTGGCTTAGAGAAGAAACATGTCAGTCGCTTAAAGAAGAAACAAGTTAGTGGCTTTGAGAAGAAACAAGTTAGTGGCTTTGAGAATAAACAAGTTAGTGGCTTTGAGAGGAAACAAGTTAGTGGCTTTGAGAACAAACAAGTTAGTGGCTTTGAGAAGAAACAAGTAAGTGGCTTTGAGAGGAAACATGTTAGTTGCTATGAGAATAAACAAGTTAGTAGCTTTCAGAAGAAACACGTTACTCACTTTGAGATGAAACTAGTTAGTGGCTTAGAGAAGAAACATGTTAGTGGCTTAAAGAAGAAACACGTTAGTGGCTTTGAGAATAAATGAGTTAGTGACTTTAAGATGAAACACGTTAATGGCTTTGAGAACAAACAAGTTAGTGGCTTTGAGCAGAAACAAGTTAGTGGCTTTAAGAGGAAGCATGTTAGTGGCTTTGAGAGGAAACAAGTTACTCACTTTGAGATGACACAAATTTTTGGCTTAGAGAAGAAACATGTAAGTGGCTTAGAGAAGAAACAAGTTAGTGGCTTGGAGAAGAAACAAGTTACTCACTTTGAGATGACACACATTTTTGGCTTAGAGAAGAAACATGTAAGTGGCTTAGAGAAGAAACAAGTTAGTGGCTTGGAGAAGAAACAAGTTAGCGGTTTTGAGAATAAATGTGTTAGTGACTTTAAGATGAAACAAGTTAATGGCTTTGAGAACAAACAAGTTAGTGGCTTTGAGAAGAAACAAGTTAGTGGCTTTGAGAGGAAACATGTTAGTGGCTTTGAGAGGAAACAAGTTGGTAGCTTTGAGAAGAAACAAGTTACTCACTTTGAGATGACACAAGTTAGTGGCTTAGAGAAGAAACATGTATGTGGCTTGGAGAAGAAACAAGTTAGTGGCTTAGAGAAGAAACAAGTTAGTGGCTTTGAGAATAAATGAGTTAGTGGCTTTAAGATGAAACAAGTTAGTGGCTTTGAGAAGAAACAAGTTAGTGGCTTTGAGAGGAAACATGTTAGTGGCTTTGAGAGGAAACAAGTTGGTAGCTTTGAGAAGAAACAAGTTACTCACTTTGAGATGACACAAGTTAGTGGCTTAGAGAAGAAACATGTAAGTGGCTTGGAGAAGAAACAAGTTAGTGGCTTAGAGAAGAAACAAGTTAGTGGCTTTGAGAATAAATGAGTTAGTGGCTTTAAGATGAAACAAGTTAATGGCTTTAAAAACAAACAAGTTAGTGGCTTTGAGAAGAAACAAGTTAGTGGCTTTGAGAGGAAACATGTTAGTGGCTTTGAGAGGAAACAAGTTGGTAGCTTTGAGAAGAAACAAGTTACTCACCTTGAGATGACACAAGTTAGTGGCTTAGAGAAGAAACATGTAAGTGGCTTAGAGAAGAAACAAGTTAGTGGCTTAGAGAAGAAACAGGTTAGTGACTTTGAGAATGAATGAGTTAGTGGCTTTAAGATGAAACAAGTTAATGGCTTTGAGAAGAAACAAGTTAGTGGCTTTGAGAAGAAACAAGTTAGTGGCTTTGAGAGGAAACATGTTAGTGGCTTTGAGAAGAAACAAGTTACTCACTTTGAGATGAAACAAGTTAGTGGCTTAGAGAAGAAACATGTTAGTGGCTTAAAGAAGAAACAAGTTAGTGGCTTTGAGAATAAATGAGTTAGTGGCTTTGAGAACAAACAAGTTAGTGGCTTTGAGAAGAAACAAGTTAGTGGCTTAGAGAAGAAACATGTTAGTGGCTTTGAGAATAAATGAGTTAGTGACTTTAAGATGAAACAAGTTAATGGCTTTGAGAACAAACAAGTTAGTGGCTTTGAGAAGAAACAAGTTAGTGGCTTTGAGAGGAAACAAGTTGGTAGCTTTAAGAAGAAACAAGTTACTCACTTTGAGATGACACACATTTTTGGCTTAGAGAAGAAACATTTAAGTGGTTTAGAGAAGAAAGAAGTTAGTGGCTTTGAGAATAAAAGAGTTAGTGGCTTTAAGATGAAACAAGTTAATGGCTTTGAGAACAAACAAGTTAGTGGCTTTGAAAAGAAACAAGTTAGTGGCTTTGAGAGGAATCATGTTAGTGGCTTTGAGAAGAAACAAGTTAGTACCTTTGAGAAGAAACAAGTTACTCACTTTGAGATGAAACACGTTAGTGGCTTAGAGAAGAATAATGTTAGTGGCTTTGAGAATAAATGAGTTAGTGGCTTTAAGATGAAACAAGTTAATGGCTTTGAGAAGAAACAAGTTAGTGGCTTTGAGAAGAAACAAGTTAGTGGCTTAGAGAAGAAACAAGTTACTCACTTTGAGATGAAACAAGTTAGTGGCTTAGAGAAAAAACAACTTAGTGGCTTTGAGAAGAAACAAGTTACTGACTTTGAGATGAAACAAGTTAGTGGTTTAGAGAAGAAACAAGTTAGTGGCTTTGAGAATAAATGAGTTAGTGGCTTTAAGATGAAACAAGTTAATGGCTTTAAAGAAGAAACATGTTAGTGGCTTTGAGAAAAAACAAGTTAGTGGCTTGACAAGAAACACGTTAGTGGCTTTGAAAAGAAACAAGTTACTGACTTTGAGATGAAACAAGTTAGTGACTTTGGGATGAAACAGGTTAGTGACTGAGAAGAAACAAGTTAGTGGCTTTGAGAAGAAACAAGTTAGTGGCTTTGAGAGGAAACATGTTAGTGGCTTTGAGAGGAAACAAGTTGGTAGCTTTGAGAAGAAACAAGTTACTCACTTTGAGATGACACACATTTTTGGCTTAGAGAAGAAACATTTAAGTGGTTTAGAGAAGAAACAAGTTAGTGGCTTTGAGAATAAAAGAGTTAGTGGCTTTAAGATGAAACAAGTTAATGGCTTTGAGAACAAACAAGTTAGTGGCTTTGAAAAGAAACAAGTTAGTGGCTTTGAGAGGAATCATGTTAGTGGCTTTGAGAAGAAACAAGTTAGTAGCTTTGAGAAGAAACAAGTTACTCACTTTGAGATGAAACAAGTTAGTGGCTTAGAGAAGAAACATGTTAGTGGCTTAAAGAAAAAACAAGTTAGTGGCTTTGAGAATAAATGAGTTAGTGGCTTTAAGATGAAACAAGTTAATGGCTTTGAGAAGAAACAAGTTAGTGACTTTGAGAAGAAACAAGTTAGTGGCTTAGAGAAGAAACAAGTTACTCACTTTGAGATGAAACAAGTTAGTGGCTTAGAGAAAAAACAACTTAGTGGCTTTGAGAAGAAACAAGTTACTGACTTTGAGATGAAACAAGTTAGTGGTTTAGAGAAGAAACAAGTTAGTGACCAGCTTCAGTGAGCACTGACGCTCGGAGCTGTGGAGAGAGATTCCGTTTGCCGTGGACTGTGTGTGACGCCCTGTTTTTGTTTTTTCCAAAAAAAAGCTAGCTAGCTGCTAAGCTAGCGCGGAGAAAGGCAGCGCCGGTCAGTAAGAAGCTACTCCTACAGACCGCGACCACTTCCCTGAGGACAGCAGGAACTTCACTCGGTGACAGAAAACACTGTGAGTAATGGCTTCCTGCGCGTCTTGCACCATACTCACGGAGAAGTTGGCTCTGCTAGAGGGCCGTGTCCGCCAGTTAGAGCAGAGTAATGTCGTAACTTTAGATGTTGCGGACACATCTGCTAGCGTTAGCTGTAGCGAGCTAACTAGCCCAGCTTGTAGCAGTCCTAAGCGGCCTACAAGCTACGGTGTACCGGTTGAGACGCATAATAGATTTAGCTCTTTAGCTAGTCCTACACCCCAGTCTACCGGGCACCACACCTTAGTTATAGGGGACTCCATCACCCGAAACATAAAGCTTAGCAAACCAGCCACAATAAAGTGTATCCCCGGGGCCAGAGCACCTGACATTGAAGCTAATCTTAGGGAGCTAACTCGCAACAGGCCTAGTAAACACGTACGACAGGCTAATCGCACCACTAATTATGCGAATATAGTTGTACACGTTGGCTCCAATGACACTAGAATGAGACAGTCAGAGATTACAAAGAGAAACATAGCCAGGACTTGTGATCTCGCCAGAAAGATGTCCAGGCATCGAGTAATTGTCTCTGGCCCCCTGCCTGCGAGAGGCAATGATGAGAGATATAGCAGATTAGTCTCGCTTAACAAGTGGTTGGCTAGCTACTGTAGGACGCAGGAACTAACGTTTATTGATAACTGGCCCTCTTTCTGGGGCAAACCAGGCTTGCTGATGAGAGACGGCCTTCACCCTAACCAGGAAGGCGCCATCATCCTGTCTAGAAACATAGACTACTATTTAAGTCTCACTTGACTGACTACACTAGAGCAAGCCCGGTCACAGGCAATTACAATGTCTGTTAGTCCGGGTGAGGAGTCAGTTAAGCTAGAACTAGCCAGCGCCAGGCTGGATAATCCATGTACGCATAGCAATTCTCTTAGAATAATACACAATTCACATCATGTTTTTTCTGTTGTGTCTGTGTCAGAGGTGGACATGCATTCTACTGAGGTGGCAAATTATGATATGTCCAGTCTATTGCAGCACCAAGCAAACAATCGGAAAATTCCCGTCATATCAATTCCTAGATATGGTCGAAACTATTTAAAGTGCACTACGCATAATAAACGCAACATTGTTAATATTGTCACTACGGATAATCTTAACAAAAACTCGTCAAAACAGCCCAATACCTATAATATGGGCTTTTTAAACATAAGATCATTGTCTCCCAAGGCGTTATTGGTTAATGAGGTCATTAGAGACAACAATCTTAACGTCATTGGTCTTAGCGAAACCTGGCTCAAACCGGACGAATTTTTTGCGCTCAATGAGGCATCTCCTCCTAACTATACGAATGCGCATGTTGCCCGCCCTCTTAAAAGGGGAGGGGGTGTCGCACTAATATACAATGAAAATTTCAACCTTACCCCTAACCTAAATAATAAATATAAATCGTTTGAGGTGCTTACTATGAGGTCTGTCACACCGCTACCTCTCGACCTGGCTGTTATCTACCGCCCCCCTGGGCCCTATTCGGACTTTATCAGTGAATTCTCAGAGTTCGTTGCTGATCTAGTGACGCACGCCGACAATATAATCATAATGGGGGACTTTAATATCCATATGAATACCCCATCGGACCCTCAGTGCGTGGCGCTCCAAACCATAATTGATAGCTGTGGTCTTACACAAATAATACATGAACCCACGCATCGCAACGGTAATACAATAGATCTAGTGCTTGTCAGGGGTGTCACCACCTCCAAAGTTATGATACTTCCATATACTAAAGTAATGTCCGATCATTACCTTATAAAATTTGAAGTTTTGACTCTTTGTCAACAAGCTAATAATAATAATAACTGCTATAGCGGCCGCAACATTAATGCTGCCACAACGATGACTCTTGCTGACCTACTGCCTTCGGTAATAGCACCATTCCCAAATTATGTCGGCTCTATTGATAAACTCACTAACAACTTTGACGATGCCTTGCGCGAAATTATTGATAGTATAGCACCGCTAAAGCAAAAAAGGGCCCCTAAAAGGCGCACCCCATGGTTTACAGAAGAAATTAGAGCTCATAAATTATCATGTAGAAAACTGGAACGCAAATGGCGCGCGACTAAACTTGAGGTTTTCCATCAAGCATGGAGTGATAGTTTAATAACTTATAAACGCATGCTTACCTTAGCTAAAGCTAAATACTACTCAAATCTCATCCGCCTCAACAAAAACGATCCTAAATTTCTGTTTAGTACAGTAGCATCGCTAACCCAACAAGGGACTCCTCCCAGTAGCTCCACCCACTCGGCAGATGATTTTATGAATTTCTTTAATAAGAAAATTGAACTCATTAGAAAGGAGATTAAAGACAACGCATCCCAGCTACAACTGGGCTCTATTAACACAAATACGACTGTATATACGACGGACACTGCCCTCCAAAATAGTCTCTCTATTTTTGATGAAATAACATTAGAGGAATTATTACAGCGTGTAAGTGGGATAAAACAAACAACATGTTTACTTGACCCACTTCCTGGGAAACTTATCAAGGAACTGTTTGTATTATTAGGTCCATCAGTGTTAAATATTATAAACTTATCACTTTCCTCCGGCACTGTTCCCCTAGCATTCAAAAAAGCGGTTATTCATCCTCTGCTCAAAAGACCTAACCTCGATCCTGACCTCATGGTAAACTACCGACCGGTCTCCCACCTTCCGTTTATTTCCAAAATTCTCGAAAAAACTGTTGCACAGCAGCTAAATGAACACTTAGTGACTAACAATCTCTGTGAACCTTTTCAATCCGGTTTCAGGGCAAATCACTCTACGGAGACAGCCCTCGCAAAAATGACTAATGATCTATTGCTAACGATGGATTCTGATGCGTCATCTATGTTGCTGCTTCTTGATCTTAGCGCCGCTTTCGATACCGTCGATCATAATATTTTATTAGAGCGTATCAAAACACGTATTGGTATGTCAGACTTAGCCTTGTCTTGGTTTAACTCATATCTTACTGAAAGGATGCAGTGCGTCTCCCATAACAATGTGACCTCGGACTATGTCAAGGTAACGTGCGGAGTTCCCCAGGGTTCGGTTCTTGGCCCTGCACTCTTTAGTATTTACATGCTGCCGGTGGGTGACATCATACGCAAGTACGGTGTTAGCTTTCACTGTTATGCTGATGACACTCAACTCTACATGCCCCTAAAGCTGACCAACACGCCGGACTGTAGTCAGCTGGAGGCGTGTCTTAATGAAATTAAACAATGGATGTCCGCTAACTTTTTGCAACTCAACGTTAAGAAAACGGAAATGCTGATTATCGGTCCTGCTAGACACCAACATCTATTTAATAATACCACCTTAACATTTGACAACCAAACAATTAAACAAGGAGACTCGGTAAAGAATCTGGGTATTATCTTCGACCCAACTCTCTCGTTTGAGTCACACATTAAGAGGGTTACTAAAACGGCCTTCTTTCATCTCCGTAATATCGCTAAAATTCGTTCCATTTTGTCCACTAGCGACGCTGAGATCATTATTCATGCGTTCGTTACGTCTCGTCTCGATTACTGTAACGTATTATTTTCGGGCCTCCCTATGTCTAGCATTAAAAGATTACAGTTGGTACAAAATGCGGCTGCAAGGCTTCTGACAAAAACAAGAAAGTTTGATCATATTACGCCTATACTGGCTCACTTGCACTGGCTTCCTGTGCACTTAAGATGCGACTTTAAGGTTTTACTACTTACGTATAAAATATTACACGGTTTAGCTCCAGCCTATCTCGCCGATTGTATTGTACCATATGTCCCGACAAGAAATCTGCGTTCAAAGAACTCCGGCTTATTAGTGATTCCCAGAGCCAAAAAAAAGTCTGCGGGCTATAGAGCGTTTTCTATTCGGGCTCCAGTACTCTGGAATGCCCTCCCGGTAACAGTTAGAGATGCTACCTCAGTAGAAGCATTTAAGTCCCATCTTAAAACTCATTTGTATAATCTAGCCTTTAAATAGACCCCCCCTTTTTTAGACCAGTTGATCTGCCGTTTCTTTTCTTCTCTCCTCTTCTCCCCTGTCCCCTGCGAGGGGGAGTTGCATAGGTCCGGTGGCCATGGATGAAGTGCTGGCTGTCCAGAGCCGGGACCCCGGGTGGACCACTAGCCTGTGCATCGGTTGGGGACATCTCTGCGCTGCTGACCCGTCTCCGCTCGGGATGGTTTCCTGTTGGCCCCGCTGTGGACTGGACTCCCGCTGATGTGTTGGATCCACTGTGGACTGGACTTTCACAATGTTATGTCAGACCCACTCGACATCCGTTGCTTTCGGTCTCCCCTAGAGGGGGGGGGTTACCCACATATGCGGTCCTCTCCAAGGTTTCTCATAGTCATTCACCGACGTCCCACTGGGGTGAGTTTTTCCTTGCCCGTATGTGGGCTCTGTACCGAGGATGTCGTTGTGGCTTGTACAGCCCTTTGAGACACTTGTGATTTAGGGCTATATAAATAAACATTGATTGATTGATTGATTGATAGTGGCTTTGAGAATAAATGAGTTAGTGGCTTTAAGATGAAACAAGTTAATGGCTTTAAAGAAGAAACAAGTTAGTGGCTTTGAGAAGAAACAAGTTAGTGGCTTTGAGAAAAAACAAGTTAGTGGCTTGACAAGAAACAGGTTAGTGGCTTTGAAAAGAAACAAGTTACTGACTTTGAGATGAAACAAGTTAGTGACTTTGGGATGAAACAGGTTAGTGACTGAGAAGAAACAAGTTAGTGGCTTTGAGAAGAAACAAGTTAGTGGCTTAGAGATGAAAATAGTTAGTGGCTTTGAGATTAAACAAGTTAGTGGCTTTGAGAAGAAACAAGTTAGTGGCTTTGAGATTAAACAAGTTAGTGGCTTTGAGATTAAACAAGTTAGTGGCTTTGAGAGGAAACAAGTTAGTGGCTTTGAGATGAAACATGTTAATGGCTTTGAAAAGAAACATATTGGTGGCTTTGAGAAGAAACAAGTTAGTGGCTTTGAGATTAAACAAGTTAGTGGCTTAGAGAAGAAACAAGTTAGTGGCTTTGAGATTAAACAAGTTAATGGCTTTGAGATGAAACGTGTTAATGTCTTTGAAAATAAACATATTGGTGGCTTTGAGAAGAAACAAGTTAGTGGCTTTGAGATTAAAAAAGTTAGTGGCTTTGAAAAGAAAGAAGTTAGTGGCTTTGAGATTAAACAAGTTAGTAACGTTGAGAAGAAACAAGTTAGTGGCTTTGAGAAGAAACAAGTTAGTGGCTTTGAGAAGAAACAATTTGTTGACTAAGAGAAGAAACACGTTAGTGGTTTTTAGATGAAACAAGTTAGTGGCTTTGAGAAGGAACAAGTTAGTGGCTTTGAGATGTAAACAAGTTAGTGGCTTTGAAAAATAAATTAGTTACTGGCTTAGAGAAGAAACCAGTTAGTGGCTTTGAGATGAAACAAGTTAGTGGCTTTGAGATTAAACATGTTAGTGACTTTGAGAAGGAACAAGTTAGTGACTTTGATATTAAACAAGTTAGTGGCTTTGAGAAGAAACAACTTGGTGACTAAGAAAAGAAACAAGTTAGTGGTTTTGAGATGAAACAAGTTAGTGGCTTTGAGAAGGAACAAGTTAGTGGCTTTGAGATGTAAACAAGTTAGTGGCTTTGAAAAATAAATTAGTTAGTGGCTTAGAAAAGAAACAAGTTAGTGGCTTTGAAATTAAACACGTTAGTGACTTTGAGAAGGAACAAGTTAGTTACTTTGATATTAAACACGTTAATGGCTTTGAGAACAAACAAGTTAGTGGCTTTGAGAAGAAACAAGTTAGTGGCTTTGAGAAGAAACAAGTTAGTGGCTTTGAGATAAAACAAGCTAGTGATTCTCGGGCATGCTGCTGCCCACTGCTCCCCTCACCTCCCAGGGGGTAGAGAAAGGGGATGGGTCAAATGCAGAGAACAAATGTCACCACACTTAGTGTGTGTGTGACAATCATTGGTACTTTAACTTAACTTAGTGGCTTTGAGAAGAAACAAGTTAGTGACTTTGAGAAGAAACAACTTAGTGACTTTGAGAAGAAACAAGTTAGTGGCTTTGAAAAAGAAATTAGTTACTCACTTTGAGAAGAAACAAGTTAGTGGCTTTGAGATGAAACAAGTTAGTGACTTTGAGATGAAACAAGTTAGTGGCTTTGAGAAGAAACATGTTAGTGGCTTTGAGATGAAACAAGTTAGTGGCTTTGAGATGAAACAAGTTAGTGGCTTTGAGAAGAAACAAGTTAGTGGCTTTGAGATTAAACAAGTTAGTGGCTTTGAGAGGAAACAAGTTAGTGGCTTTGAGATGAAACTTGTTAATGGCTTTGAAAAGAAACAAGTTGATGACTTTGAGTTTAAACAAGTTAGTGACTTTGAGAAGAAACAAGTTAGTGGTTTTGACATTAAATAAGTTAGTGGTTTTGACATTAAATAAGTTAGTGGTTTAGAAAAGAAACAAGTTAGTGGCTTAGAGATTAAACAAGTTAGTGGCTTTGAGAAGAAACAAGTTAGTGGCTTTGAGAAGAAACAAGTTAGTGGTTTTGAGATTAAAAAAGTTAGTGGCTTTGAGAAGAAACAAGTTAGTGGTTTTGAGATTAAATAAGTTAGTGGTTTTGAGATTAAATAAGTTAGTGGTTTAGAAAAGAAACAAGTTAGTGGCTTTGAGAGGAAACAAGTTAGTGGCTTTGAGATGAAACGTGTTAATGGCTTTGAAAAGAAACAAGTTGATGACTTTGAGATTAAACACGTTAGTGGCTTAGAGAGGAAACAAGTTAGTGGCTTTTCCCTACATTGCTTCAACTACCAGTCTTTTCCCTACATTGCTTCAACTACCAGTCTTTTCCCTACATTGCTTCAACTACCAGTCTTTTCCCTACATTGCTTCAACTACCAGTCTTTTCCCTACATTGCTTCAACTGCCAGTCTTTTCCCTACATTGCTTCAACTACCAGTCTTTTCCCTACATTGCTTCAACTACCAGTCTTTTCCCTACATTGCTTCAACTGCCAGTCTTTTCCCTACATTGCTTCAACTACCAGTCTTTTCCCTACATTGCTTCAACTGCCAGTTTTTTCCCTACATTGCTTCAACTGCCAGTCTTTTCCCTACATTGCTTCAACTACCAGTCTTTTCCCTACATTACTTCAACTACCAGTCTTTTCCCTATATTGCTTCAACTACCAGTATTTTCCCTACATTGCTTCAACTACCAGTCTTTTCCCTACATTGCTTCAACTACCAGTATTTTCCCTCCATTGCTTCAACTACCAGTCTTTTCCCTACATTGCTTCAACTACCAGTATTTTCCCTACATTGCTTCAACTACCAGTCTTTTCCCTACATTGCTTCAACTACCAGTCTTTTCCCTACATTGCTTCAACTACCAGTCTTTTCCCTACATTGCTTCAACTACCAGTCTTTTCCCTACATTGCTTCAACTACCAGTCTTTTCCCTACATTACTTCAACTACCAGTCTTTTCCCTACATTGCTTCAACTACCAGTATTTTCCCTACATTGCTTCAACTACCAGTCTTTTCCCTACATTGCTTCAACTACCAGTCTTTTCCCTACATTGCTTCAACTGCCAGTCTTTTCCCTACATTGCTTCAACTACCAGTCTTTTCCCTACATTGCTTCAACTACCAGTCTTTTCCCTACATTGCTTCAACTACCAGTCTTTTCCCTACATTACTTCAACTACCAGTCTTTTCCCTATATTGCTTCAACTACCAGTATTTTCCCTATATTGCTTCAACTACCAGTATTTTCCCTACATTGCTTCAACTACCAGTCTTTTCCCTACATTGCTTCAACTACCAGTCTTTTCCCTACATTGCTTCAACTACCAGTCTTTTCCCTACATTGCTTCAACTACCAGTCTTTTCCCTACATTACTTCAACTACCAGTCTTTTCCCTACATTGCTTCAACTACCAGTATTTTCCCTACATTGCTTCAACTACCAGTCTTTTCCCTACATTGCTTCAACTACCAGTCTTTTCCCTACATTGCTTCAACTGCCAGTCTTTTCCCTACATTGCTTCAACTACCAGTCTTTTCCCTACATTGCTTCAACTACCAGTCTTTTCCCTACATTGCTTCAACTACCAGTCTTTTCCCTACATTACTTCAACTACCAGTCTTTTCCCTATATTGCTTCAACTACCAGTATTTTCCCTACATTGCTTCAACTACCAGTCTTTTCCCTACATTGCTTCAACTACCAGTCTTTTCCCTTGAAGGTGTAAAAAAAGGACTTGACTCATCCTAAGGATGATTCCATCCACATGGCGGGGGGGTCTCTGAGGAGCGGAACAAAGCTCCGACGCGGGTGTGTTTTTTCCCCCCGAGCAGGTCTGCGGCTTGACGGACGTGAACTGTGATCCCGTCTGCGTGACGCCTGCCTCCACGCGCCGCCGCCAAGGTTCAGGGAGGCGGCGGCGCAGAATCATCTAGAACGTTCCTGCCTGCTGACACAAGGACAAAGGCAACGTGGCGAGCGGGCGATGGCGCTGGCTACAGCTGGGAAATGTTGTTTTGTCACCGTGACCTCTAAGCGCCGCGTGTCATTACCGCGGACGGAATATCTCTCCCGTCTGGCCCCGCCTCCTGCCCAGGGTTTTTGTCCCCTCCCAAGACCTGGTCCACCTGGGATTAGTGTTGGAGGCTGAATCCATGCATCACTCCCAGGGCCTCGCTATGGATATGAGGAGGCATAATGGCACTTTGCTCATATCGTGTGTCCCACCAGGGTCTCCCGCCTGGAGATTACCTCCCTCTGTCAAGGCCGCCCACACCTAATGAAGAGGTGTGACCCGCGTCACGTGCACGGAGGAAGTCGCTTCATGATATTCATAACACAACACAATATTAGTCATGTTTTTACAAATACTCTCACTTTTAATTCATAATATTCATAACACAACACAATATTAGTCATGTTTTTACTAATAATAGCACTTTTAATTCATAATATTCATAACACAACACAATATTAGTGATGTTTTTACAAATAGTAGCACATTTATTGCATAATATTCATAACACAACACAATATTAGTGATGTTTTTACTAATAATAGCACTTTTATTGCATAATATTCATAACACAACACAATATTAGTGATGTTTTTACAAATAGTAGCACATTTATTGCATAATATTCATAACACAACACAATATTAGTGATGTTTTTACTAATAATAGCACTTTTATTGCATAATATTCATAACACAACACAATATTAGTGATGTTTTCACAAATAGTAGCACATTTATTGCATAATATTCATAACACAACACAATATTAGTGATGTTTTTACAAATATTAGCACTTTTAATTCATAATCTTCATAACACAACACAGTATTAGTGATGTTTTTACAAATAATTGCACTTTTAATTCATAATATTCATAATATTCATAACACAACACAATATTAGTGATGTTTTTACAAATAGTAGCACATTTATTGCATAATATTCATAACACAACACAATATTAGTGATTTTTTTACAAATAGTAGCACATTTATTGCATAATATTCATAACACAACACAATATTAGTGATGTTTTTACAAATAATAGCACTTTTAATTCATAATATTCATAACACAACACAATATTAGTGATGTGTTATGAATAATAGCACTTTTAATTCATAATATTCATAACACAACACAATATTAGTGATGTTTTTACTAATAATAGCACTTTTATTGCATAATATTCATAACACAACACAATATTAGTGATGTTTTTACTAATAATAGCACTTTTAATTCATAATATTCATAACACAACACAATATTAGTGATGTTTTTACAAATAATAGCACTTTTAATTCATAATAATCATAATATTCATAACACAACACAATATTAGTGATGTTTTTACTAATAATAGCACTTTTAATTCATAATATTCATAACACAACACAATATTAGTGATGTTTTCACAAATAGTAGCACATTTATTGCATAATATTCATAACACAACACAATATTAGTGATGTTTTTACAAATATTAGCACTTTTAATTTATAATATTCATAACACAACACAGTATTAGTGATGTTTTTACAAATAATAGCACTTTTAATTAATAATATTCATAACACAACACAGTATTAGTGATGTTTTCACAAATAGTAGCACATTTATTGCATAATATTCATAACACAACACAATATTAGTGATTTTTTTACAAATAGTAGCACATTTATTGCATAATATTCATAACACAACACAATATTAGTGATGTTTTTACAAATATTAGCACTTTTAATTCATAATATTCATAATATTCATAACACGACACAATATTAGTGATGTTTTTACAAAAAGTAGCACTTTTAATTCATAATATTCATAACACAACACAATATTAGTGATGTGTTTACAAAAATTAGCAGTTTTAATTCATCATATTTATAACACAACACAATATTGGTGTTTGTGTTACAAATAATAACACTTTCATTTACACCAATTCATATAATTCACCCCTCGTTATAATTCCATAACCTTTACAAACATTTTGTTTGCAATAAACATTACAAACTTTATAAACGTCACAAACATTACAAATGTCAAACTTTACACAATTTACAAACATTACAAACATCACAAACTTTACAAACGTTACAAACATTAACATTTCACAAACATTACACATTGTACAAACTTTACAAACATCACAAACTTTACAAACATCACACATATCACACACATCACACACATTACACACATCAGAAACATTACAAATGTCAAACTTTACACAATTTACAGAAATTACAAACATCACACACTTTACAAACATCACACATTTCACAAACATTACACATTGCACAAACATTAAAAACATCACAAAATTTACAAACATCACAACCTTTACAAACATCACACACATTACACACATCAGAAACATTACAAATGTCAAACTTTACACAATTTACAAACGTTACAAACATCACAAACTTTACAAACATTACAAATTAAACAAACATCAAAATAATTAAAAACTTTACAAACGTCACAAACTTTACAAACATCACACATCACACACATCACACATCACACACATCACACACATCACACACAATACACACATCAGAAACATTACAAATGTCAAACTTTACACAATTTACAGACATTACAAACATCACCAACTTTGCAAACTTTACAAACATTACAAATTTCACAAACATTACAAACATCACACACATTACACACATCAGAAACATTACAAATGTCAAACCTTACACAATTTACAAACATTACAAACATCACAAACATTACAAATTATACAAACATTAAAATAATTAAAAACTTTACAAACATCACACACTTTACAAACATCACATATATCACACACATCACACACATTACACACATCAGAAACATTACAAATGTCAAACCTTACACAATTTACAAACATTACAAACATCACAAACATTACAAATTATACAAACATTAAAATAATTAAAAACTTTACAAACATCACACACTTTACAAACATCACATATATCACACACATCACACACATTACACACATCAGAAACATTACAAATGTCAAACTTTACACAATTTACAGACATTACAAACATCACAAACTTTACAAACTTTACAAACATTCCACATTTCACAAACATTACACATTTTACAAACATTACAAACATCACAAACTTTACAAACATCACACACATTACACACATTACACACATCAAAAACATTACAAATGTCAAACCTTACACAATTTACAAACATTACAAACATCACAAACATTACAAATTATACAAACATCAAAGTAATTAAAAACTTTACAAACATCACAAACTTTACAAACATCACACATATCACACACATCACACACATTACACACATCAGAAACATTACAAATGTCAAATTTTACACAATTTACAGACATTACAAACATCACAAACATCACAAACTTTACAAACTTTACAAACATTCCACATTTCACAAAAATTACACATTTTAAAAACATTACAAACATCACAAACTTTACAAACATCACACACATTACACACATTACACACATCAGAAACATTACAAATGTCAAACCTTACACAATTTACAAACATTACAAACATCACAATCATTACAAATTATACAAACATCAAAATAATTAAAAACTTTGCAAACATCACAAACTTTACAAACATCACACATATCACACACATCACACATTACACACATCAGAAACATTACAAATGTCAAACTTTACACAATTTACAGACATTACAAACATCACAAACATCACAAACTTTACAAACTTTACAAACATTACACATTTCACAAACATTACACATTTTACAAACATTACAAACATCACAAACTTTACAAACATCACACACATTACACACATTACACACATCGGAAACATTACAAATGTCAAACCTTACACAATTTACAAACATTACAAACTATAACAAACATTACAAATTATACAAACATCAAAATAATTAAAAACTTTACAAACATCACAAAATTTACAAACATCACACATATCACACACATCACACACATTACACACATCAGAAACATTACAAATGTCAAATTTTACACAATTTACAGACATTACAAACATCACAAACATCACAAACTTTACAAACTTTACAAACATTCCACATTTCACAAAAATTACACATTTTAAAAACATTACAAACATCACAAACTTTACAAACATCACACACATTACACACATTACACACATCAGAAACATTACAAATGTCAAACCGTACACAATTTACAAACATTACAAACATCACAATCATTACAAATTATACAAACATCAAAATAATTAAAAACTTTGCAAACATCACAAACTTTACAAACATCACACATATCACACACATCACACATTACACACATCAGAAACATTACAAATGTCAAACTTTACACAATTTACAGACATTACAAACATCACAAACATCACAAACTTTACAAACTTTACAAACATTACACATTTCACAAACATTACACATTTTACAAACATTACAAACATCACAAACTTTGCAAACATCACACACATTACACACATTACACACATCGGAAACATTACAAATGTCAAACCTTACACAATTTACAAACATTACAAACTATAACAAACATTACAAATTATACAAACATCAAAATAATTAAAAACTTTACAAACATCACAAACTTTACAAACATCACACATATCACACACATCACACACATTACACACATCAGAAACATTACAAATGTCAAACTTTACACAATTTACAGACATTACAAACATCACAAACTTTACAAACTTTACAAACATTACACATTTCACAAACATTACACATTTTACAAACATTACACACATCACAAACTTTACAAACATCACACACATTACACACATTACACACATCAGAAACATTACAAATGTCAAACCTTAAACAATTTACAAACATTACAAACATCACAAACATTACAAATTATACAAACATCAAAATAATTAAAAACTTTACAAACATCACAAACTTTACAAACATCACACATATCACACACATCACACATTACACACATCAGAAACATTACAAATGTCAAACTTTACACAATTTACAGACATTACAAACATCACAAACATCACAAACTTTACAAACTTTACAAACATTACACATTTCACAAACATTACACATTTTACAAACATTACAAACATCACAAACTTTACAAACATCACACACATTACACACATTACAAACATCGGAAACATTACAAATGTCAAACCTTACACAATTTACAAACATTACAAACTATAACAAACATTACAAATTATACAAACATCAAAATAATTAAAAACTTTACAAACATCACAAAATTTACAAACATCACACACATTACACACATCACACACATCAGAAACATTACAAATGTCAAACCTTACACAATTTACAAACATTACAATCTATAACAAACATTACAAATTATACAAACATCAAAATAATTAAAAACTTTACAAACATCACAAACTTTACAAACATCACACATATCACACACATCACACACATTACACACATCAGAAACATTACAAATGTCAAAATTTACACAATTTACAGACATTAAAAACATCACAAACTTTACAAACTTTACAAACATTACACATTTCACAAACATCACACATTTTACAAACATTACAAACATCACAAACTTTACAAAGATCACACACATTACACACATTACACACATCATAAACATTACAAATGTCAAACCTTACACAATTTACAAACATTACAAACATCAAAAACATTACAAATTATACAAACATCAAAATAATTAAAAACTTTACAAACATCACCAACTTTACAAACATCACACATATCACACACATCACACACATTACACACATCAGAAACATTACAAATGTCAAACTTTACACAATTTACAGACATTACAAACATCACAAACATCACAAACGTTACAAACTTTACAAACATTACACATTTCACAAACATTACACATTTTACAAACATTACAAACATCACAAAGTTTACAAACATCACACACATTACACACATTACACACATCAGAAACATTACAAATGTCAAACCTTACACAATTTACAAACATTACAAACTATAACAAACATTACAAATTATACAAACATCAAAATAATTAAAAACTTTACAAACATCACAAACTTTACAAACATCACACACATTACACACATCACACACATCAGAAACATTACAAATGTCAAACCTTACACTATTTACAAACATTACAAACTATAACAAACATTACAAATTATACAAACATCAAAATAATTAAAAACTTTACAAACATCACAAACTTTACAAACATCACACATATCACACACATCACACACATTACACACATCAGCAACATTACAAATGTCAAAATTTACACAATTTACAGACATTAAAAACATCACAAACTTTACAAACTTTACAAACATTACACATTTCACAAACATCACACATTTTACAAACATTACAAACATCACAAACTTTACAAAGATCACACACATTACACACATTACACACATCATAAACATTACAAATGTCAAACCTTACACAATTTACAAACATTACAAACATCAAAAACATTACAAATTATACAAACATCAAAATAATTAAAAACTTTACAAACATCACCAACTTTACAAACATCACACATATCACACACATCACACACATTACACACATCAGAAACATTACAAATGTCAAACTTTACACAATTGACAGACATTACAAACATCACAAACATCACAAACTTTACAAACTTTACAAACATTACACATTTCACAAACATTACACATTTTACAAAAATTACAAACATCACAAACTTTACAAACATCACACACATTACACACATTACACACATCAGAAACATTACAAATGTCAAACCTTACACAATTTACAAACATTACAAACATCACAAACATTACAAATTATACAAACATCAAAACAATTAAAAACTTTACAAACATCACAAACTTTACAAACATCACACATATCACACACATCATACACATGACACACATCACAAACATTACAAATTATACAAACATCAAAATAATTAAAAACTTTACAAACATCACAAACTTTACAAACATCGCACATATCACACACATCATACACATGACACACATCAGAAACATTACAAATGTCAAACTTTACACAATTTACAGACATTACAATCTATAACAAACATTACAAATTATACAAACATCAAAATAATTAAAAACTTTGCAAACATCACAAACTTTACAAACATCACACATATCACACACATCACACATTACACACATCAGAAACATTACAAATGTCAAACTTTACACAATTTACAGACATTACAAACATCACAAACATCACAAACTTTACAAACTTTACAAACATTACACATTTCACAAACATTACACATTTTACAAACATTACAAACATCACAAACTTTACAAACATCACACACATTACACACATTACAAACATCGGAAACATTACAAATGTCAAACCTTACACAATTTACAAACATTACAAACTATAACAAACATTACAAATTATACAAACATCAAAATAATTAAAAACTTTACAAACATCACAAAATTTACAAACATCACACACATTACACACATCACACACATCAGAAACATTACAAATGTCAAACCTTACACAATTTACAAACATTACAATCTATAACAAACATTACAAATTATACAAACATCAAAATAATTAAAAACTTTACAAACATCACAAACTTTACAAACATCACACATATCACACACATCACACACATTACACACATCAGAAACATTACAAATGTCAAAATTTACACAATTTACAGACATTAAAAACATCACAAACTTTACAAACTTTACAAACATTACACATTTCACAAACATCACACATTTTACAAACATTACAAACATCACAAACTTTACAAAGATCACACACATTACACACATTACACACATCATAAACATTACAAATGTCAAACCTTACACAATTTACAAACATTACAAACATCAAAAACATTACAAATTATACAAACATCAAAATAATTAAAAACTTTACAAACATCACCAACTTTACAAACATCACACATATCACACACATCACACACATTACACACATCAGAAACATTACAAATGTCAAACTTTACACAATTTACAGACATTACAAACATCACAAACATCACAAACGTTACAAACTTTACAAACATTACACATTTCACAAACATTACACATTTTACAAACATTACAAACATCACAAAGTTTACAAACATCACACACATTACACACATTACACACATCAGAAACATTACAAATGTCAAACCTTACACAATTTACAAACATTACAAACATCACAAACATTACAAATTATACAAACATCAAAACAATTAAAAACTTTACAAACATCACAAACTTTACAAACATCACACATATCACACACATCATACACATGACACACATCACAAACATTACAAATTATACAAACATCAAAATAATTAAAAACTTTACAAACATCACAAACTTTACAAACATCGCACATATCACACACATCATACACATGACACACATCAGAAACATTACAAATGTCAAACTTTACACAATTTACAGACATTACAAACATCACAAACATCACAAACTTTACAAACATTACACATTTCACAAACATTACACATTTTACAAACATTACAAACATCACAAACTTTACAAACATCACACACATTACACACATTACACACATCAGAAACATTACAAATGTCAAACTTTACACAATTTACAGACATTACAAACATCACAAACTTTAAAAACATTACACATTGTACAAACATTACAAACATCACAAATTTTACAAATATTACACAGTTTACAAACATCACAAACATTACAAACATTACAAATTATACAAACATCAAAAACATTACAAACTTTACAAACGTCACAAACAGTACAAATTGTACAACGTTTACAAACATCACTGTCACACCCGCCTCGGGTGAAGGTAATGTAACCTTTGCAAAGCAGACTTTCAAAGCAGGGATGGCAAGGCACGCAGTTGGTAGCAGTTTACAAACATTTATTGAAATCCCAAAGTGTCAAGAGGTGAACAACAACAAGAGGAAACAAAGCACCCAAAATCTGCAATAGTAATAAATAGAGGCAATATTAGTGTAGTACATTATATATATATATAGTACATTTATCTGAGCTCCTCCTCAGGACAGAACCTCGTCTGGCAGTGACAGACAGCAGACTGGCAGGAAAATGGCATTTTCCAACTGCCCATAGCCCCGCCCACTAGCTGGGACCAATTTGACAGGGGGAATTAACAATACAGTTCTTCTGTAAAATCCACCATAAATAACCATCACACGTCTAAAAGTATTCATAGTACTTTTGCATTTGTAGATCAGTCATTTGTGTATTCAGGCTTGGATAACAAGACTTTGAAATGTCCAGTGTCCTTCTGGAACACCCAGCTTTTCACAACCATGGTTCGGCCCAAATGAGTCCTAATTAGTCCAGGCAGGTGTGCTCACCTGTATAAAGCCGTCAGCCCCACCCTGACTCTTTTAGACACCTGTTCACAGTCATGGTGAGTGACAGCTTATCATTTGTTTGTTCAGTACATGCTTTTCAATGACTCAAAAAGATTGAATGTTTGTTGTTTGTCCAAGTTGTGTGTCCTTACACATGTAAGGAAGTTTACACACATCACAGACATTACAAACTTTACGGACATGATAAACATTACACACTTTACATACAAACATTACACACTTTACACACATCTTAAACTTTACAACCATCACAAACATTACAACCATTACAAACAATACAGACATCCCAAACATTACAAACTTTACAAACATTATAAACATCACACACTTAGAAAATTTCACAAACATCACACACTTCACAAACATTAAACACTTTACAAAACTGTATACTACTGAATAGTTAAAGTGAATAATTAGTGTGAATATTTAGTGAGCATATTTAGTATGAATATTTAGTGTGAATATTTAGGAGCATATTTAGTTTGAATATTTAGTGTGAATATTTAGTGTGCATATTTAATGAGCATATTTACTGTGAATATTTAGTATGAATATTTAGTGTGCATATTTACTGAGCATATTTAGTATGAATATTTAGTGTGAATATTTAGGAGCATATTTAGTGTGAATATTTAGTGTACATATTTAGTGTGCATATTTAATGAGCATAGTTAGTGTGGATATTTAGTGTGAATATTTAATGAGCATAGTTAGTGTGAATATTTAGTGTGAATATTTAATAAGAATATTAAGTATGCATATTTAGTGTGAATATTTAATGAGCATATTTAGTGTGAATATTTACTGTGAATATTTACTGTGAATTTTTACTGAGAAGTGAATATTTAGTATGAATATTTAGTGTTAAAATTTTGTGTGAATAATTAGTGTGAATTTTTACTGTGAATATTTACTGTGAATATTCAGTGCTAATATTTAGTGTGAATATTTAGTTTGAATATTTATTGTGAATATTTAGTGTGAACATTTAATGAGCATATTTAGTGTGAATATATACTGTGTATATTTACTGAGAAGTGAATATTTAGTATGAATATTTAGTGTTAAAATTGAGTATGAATATTTAGTGTGAATATTTACTGTGGATATTCAGTGTTAATATTTAGTGTTAATATTAGGTGTGAATATTTACTGTGAATATTTAGTGTGTATATTTAGTGTGCATATTCAATGAGCATAGTTAGTGTGGATATTTAGTGTGAATATTTAGGAGCATATTTAGTTTGAATATTTACTGTGAATATTTAGTGTGAATATTTAATGAACATATTTAGTGTGAATATTTAGTATGAATATTTAGTGTGCATATTTACTGAGCATATTTAGTATGAATATTTAGTGTGAATATTTAGGAGCATATTTAGTGTGAATATTTAGTGTACATATTTAGTGTGCATATTTAATTAGCATAGATAGTGTGGATATTTAGTGTGAATATTAAGTGTGAATATTTAATGAGCATAGTTAGTGTGAATATTTAGTGTGAATATTTAATAAGAATATTAAGTATGCATATTTAGTGTGAATATTTAATGAGCATATTTAGTGTGAATATTTACTGTGAATATTTACTGTGAATTTTTACTGAGAAGTGAATATTTAGTATGAATATTTAGTGTTAAAATTTTGTGTGAATAATTAGTGTGAATTTTTACTGTGAATATTTACTGTGAATATTCAGTGTTAATATTTAGTGTGAATATTCAGTGCTAATATTTAGTGTGAATATTTAGTTTGAATATTTATTGTGAATATTTAGTGTGAACATTTAATGAGCATATTTAGTGTGAATATATACTGTGTATATTTACTGAGAAGTGAATATTTAGTATGAATATTTAGTGTTAAAATTGAGTATGAATATTTAGTGTGAATATTTACTGTGGATATTCAGTGTTAATATTTAGTGTGAATATTCAGTGTTAATATTCAGTGTGAATATTTACTGTGAATATTTAGTGTGTATATTTAGTGTGCATATTTAATGAGCATATTTAGTGTGGATATTTAGTGTGAATATTTAGGAGCATATTTAGTTTGAATATTTACTGTGAATATTTAGTGTGAATATTTAATGAACATATTTAGTGTGAATATTTAGTATGAATATTTAGTGTGCATATTTACTGAGCATATTTAGTATGAATATTTAGTGTGAATATTTAGGAGCATATTTAGTGTGAATATTTAGTGTACATATTTAGTGTGCATATTTAATGAGCATAGATAGTGTGGATATTTAGTGTGAATATTAAGTGTGAATATTTAATGAGCATAGTTAGTGTGAATATTTAGTTTGAATATTTAATAAGAATATTAAGTATGCATATTTAGTGTGAATATTTAATGAGCATATTCAGTGTGAATATTTACTGTGAATATTTACTGTGAATTTTTACTGAGAAGTGAATATTTAGTATGAATATTTAGTGTTAAAATTTTGTGTGAATAATTAGTGTGAAATTTTACTGTGAATATTTACTGTGAATATTCAGTGTTAATATTTAGTGTGAATATTCAGTGCTAATATTTAGTGTGAATATTTATTTTGAATATTTATTGTGAATATTTAGTGTGAATATTTAATGAGCATATTTAGTGTGAACATATACTGTGTATATTTACTGAGAAGTGAATATTTAGTATGAATATTTAGTGTTCAAATTTAGTATGAATATTTAGTGTGAATATTTACTGTGGATATTCAGTGTTAATATTTAGTGTGAATATTCAGTGTTAATTTTCAGTGTGAATATTTAGTTTTAATATTTTTGTGTTAACATTTTGTGTTAATATTTAGTGTGAATATTTAGAGTGTTAATATTTAGTGTGATTATTTAGTGTGTAAATATTTAATGTGAAAATATTTACTGTGAATATTTAAAGTGAATGTTTACTGTGATTATTTGAAATGAGTAGAGCTACATGGATTGTTGATCCCGGAAGTGGTCCAGGATGATTTCAGACTAGGAAGTGGGCTGACTGCAGACGACATGTCAGTGTTTAAAGGAATGATTGAACGTGTTGTCAAAAGCAATCACTTACATTTGTCATCTTTTTTACAGTGAAGACTGAGAAGGGATTCCTCTTCACAAGGCTGATGATAAACAGAAATAATAACAATAACAAGTTACCAACTGTAATTGATGTTTAACATCGACAATAATTAGTAACCAACTATAATTGATGTTTACCATTGACAATAACAAGTTACCAACTATAATTGATGTTTAACATCGACAATAATTAGTAACCAACTATAATTGATGTTTACCATTGACAATAACAAGTTACCAACTATAATTGATGTTTAACATCGACAATAATTAGTAACCAACTATAATTGATGTTTAACATGGACAATAACAAGTTACCAACTATAATTGATGTTTAACATCGACAATAATTAGTAACCAACTATAATTGATGTTTAACATGGACAATAACAAGTTACCAACTATAATTGATGTTTAACATCGACAATAATTAGTAACCAACTATAATTGATGTTTACCATTGACAATAACAAGTTACCAACTATAATTGATGTTTAACATCGACAATAATTAGTAACCAACTATAATTGATGTTTACCATTGACAATAACAAGTTACCAACTATAATTGATGTTTAACATCGACAATAATTAGTAACCAACTATAATTGATGTTTACCATGGACAATAACAAGTTACCAACTATAATTGATGTTTAACATCGACAATAATTAGTAACCAACTATAATTGATGTTTAACATGGACAATAACAAGTTACCAACTATAATTGATGTTTAACATCGACAATAATTAGTAACCAACTATAATTGATGTTTAACATGGACAATAACAAGTTACCAACTATAATTGATGTTTAACATGGACAATAACAAGTTACCAACTATAATTGATGTTTAACATCGACAATAATTAGTAACCAACTATAATTGATGTTTAACATGGACAATAACAAGTTACCAACTATAATTGATGTTTAACATGGACAATAACAAGTTACCAACTATAATTTGATGTTTAACATGGACAATAACAAGTTACCAACTATAATTGATGTTTAACATGGACAATAACAAGTTACCAACTATAATTGATGTTTAACATGGACAATAACAAGTTACCAACTATAATTGATGTTTAACATGGACAATAACAAGTTACCAACTATAATTGATGTTTAACATGGACAATAACAAGTTACCAACTATAATTGATGTTTAACATGGACAATAACAAGTTACCAACTATAATTGATGTTTAACATGGACAATAATTATTAACCAACTATAATTGATGTTTAACATGGACAATAACAAGTTACCAACTATAATTGATGTTTAACATCGACAATAATTAGTAACCAACTATAATTGATGTTTAACATGGACAATAACAAGTTACCAACTATAATTTATGTTTAACATCGACAATAATTATTAACCAACTATAATTGATGTTTAACATGGACAATAACAAGTTACCAACTATAATTGATGTTTAACATCGACAATAATTAGTAACCAACTATAATTGATGTTTAACATGGACAATAACAAGTTACCAACTATAATTGATGTTTAACATGGACAATAACAAGTTACCAACTATAATTGATGTTTAACATGGACAATAACAAGTTACCAACTATAATTGATGTTTAACATGGACAATAACAAGTTACCAACTATAATTGATGTTTAACATGGACAATAACAAGTTACCAACTATAATTGATGTTTAACATGGACAATAACAAGTTACCAACTATAATTGATGTTTAACATGGACAATAACAAGTTACCAACTATAATTGATGTTTAACATGGACAATAACAAGTTACCAACTATAATTGATGTTTAACATGGACAATAACAAGTTACCAACTATAATTGATGTTTAACATGGACAATAACAAGTTACCAACTATAATTGATGTTTGACATCGACAATAATTAGTAACCAACTATAATTGATGTTTAACATGGACAATAACAAGTTACCAACTATAATTGATGTTTAACATCGACAATAATTAGTAACCAACTATAATTGATGTTTAACATGGACAATAACAAGTTACCAACTATAATTGATGTTTAACATCGACAATAATTAGTAACCAACTATAATTGATGTTTAACATGGACAATAACAAGTTACCAACTATAATTGATGTTTAACATGGACAATAACAAGTTACCAACTATAATTGATGTTTAACATCGACAATAATTAGTAACCAACTATAATTGATGTTTAACATGGACAATAACAAGTTACCAACTATAATTGATGTTTAACATGGACAATAACAAGTTACCAACTATAATTTGATGTTTAACATGGACAATAACAAGTTACCAACTATAATTGATGTTTAACATGGACAATAACAAGTTACCAACTATAATTGATGTTTAACATGGACAATAACAAGTTACCAACTATAATTGATGTTTAACATGGACAATAACAAGTTACCAACTATAATTGATGTTTAACATGGACAATAACAAGTTACCAACTATAATTGATGTTTAACATGGACAATAACAAGTTACCAACTATAATTGATGTTTAACATGGACAATAATTATTAACCAACTATAATTGATGTTTAACATGGACAATAACAAGTTACCAACTATAATTGATGTTTAACATCGACAATAATTAGTAACCAACTATAATTGATGTTTAACATGGACAATAACAAGTTACCAACTATAATTTATGTTTAACATCGACAATAATTATTAACCAACTATAATTGATGTTTAACATGGACAATAACAAGTTACCAACTATAATTGATGTTTAACATCGACAATAATTAGTAACCAACTATAATTGATGTTTAACATGGACAATAACAAGTTACCAACTATAATTTATGTTTAACATCGACAATAATTATTAACCAACTATAATTGATGTTTAACATGGACAATAACAAGTTACCAACTATAATTGATGTTTAACATCGACAATAATTAGTAACCAACTATAATTGATGTTTAACATGGACAATAACAAGTTACCAACTATAATTGATGTTTAACATGGACAATAACAAGTTACCAACTATAATTGATGTTTAACATGGACAATAACAAGTTACCAACTATAATTGATGTTTAACATGGACAATAACAAGTTACCAACTATAATTGATGTTTAACATGGACAATAACAAGTTACCAACTATAATTGATGTTTAACATGGACAATAACAAGTTACCAACTATAATTGATGTTTAACATGGACAATAACAAGTTACCAACTATAATTGATGTTTAACATGGACAATAACAAGTTACCAACTATAATTGATGTTTAACATGGACAATAACAAGTTACCAACTATAATTGATGTTTGACATCGACAATAATTAGTAACCAACTATAATTGATGTTTAACATGGACAATAACAAGTTACCAACTATAATTGATGTTTAACATCGACAATAATTAGTAACCAACTATAATTGATGTTTAACATGGACAATAACAAGTTACCAACTATAATTGATGTTTAACATGGACAATAACAAGTTACCAACTATAATTTATGTTTAACATGGACAATAATTATTAACCAACTATAATTGATGTTTAACATGGACAATAACAAGTTACCAACTATAATTGATGTTTAACATGGACAATAACAAGTTACCAACTATAATTGATGTTTAACATGGACAATAACAAGTTACCAACTATAATTGATGTTTAACATGGACAATAACAAGTTACCAACTATAATTGATGTTTAACATGGACAATAACAAGTTACCAACTATAATTGATGTTTAACATGGACAATAACAAGTTACCAACTATAATTGATGTTTAACATGGACAATAACAAGTTACCAACTATAATTGATGTTTAACATGGACAATAACAAGTTACCAACTATAATTGATGTTTAACATGGACAATAACAAGTTACCAACTATAATTGATGTTTAACATGGACAATAACAAGTTACCAACTATAATTGATGTTTAACATGGACAATAACAAGTTACCAACTATAATTGATGTTTAACATGGACAATAACAAGTTACCAACTATAATTGATGTTTAACATGGACAATAACAAGTTACCAACTATAATTGATGTTTAACATGGACAATAACAAGTTACCTACTATAATTGATGTTTAACATGGACAATAACAAGTTACCAACTATAATTGATGTTTAACATGGACAATAACAAGTTACCAAATATAATTGATGTTTAACATCGACAATAACAAGTTACCTACTATAATTGATGTTTAACATGGACAATAACAAGTTACCTACTATAATTGATGTTTAACATGGACAATAACAAGTTACCTACTATAATTGATGTTTAACATGGACAATAACAAGTTACCAACTATAATTGATGTTTAACATGGACAATAACAAGTTACCAACTATAATTGATGTTTAACATGGACAATAACAAGTTACCAACTATAATTGATGTTTAACATGGACAATAACAAGTTACCAACTATAATTTAAACCACCAGGAGCTTAAACGATCCCAAACATTTCCGGAAAGTTCTAAGAACTTATTATGAAGTGAAACCACAAAAGGTGTGCTGACTTCATGGTGAAAGACTCATGGAGTCCAACTGACCAATCAGCCATACTGGATTGTCTTCATGGACATTTTATTTCTTGTGGTTCTTTGACTCCTCGTCTCCACAACTGAATGTTCAGAAGGTCGCTAATACTTCAAGTCACAATGTCCCATAGAGTTTGAAAACCAGAACATCTCAAATAAAATAAATGACATTTTACAGTTTTTTACTGAATGAGACACGTAAAATGTACATTCAAATAAAGAAAGTGGGATTTACAATATTAACTATCAAATAAAACACTGAATATTAACAACATATGAACATCGCTCCTCTTTTACGTGGGATTTACAATATTAACTATGAACAATAAAACACTGAATATTAACAACATATGAACATTGCTCCTCTTTTACGTGGGAGTTACAATATTAACTATGAACAATTAAACAGTGAATATTAACAAAATATGAACATAAATCCTCTTTTACGTGGGATTTACAATATTAACTATGAACAATAAAACACTGAATATTAATAACATATGAACATCGCTCCTCTTTTACGTGGGATTTACAATATTAACTATGAACAATAAAACAGTAAATATTAACAACATATGAACATCGCTCCTCTTTTATGTGGGATTTACAATATTAACTATGAACAATAAAACACTGAATATAGACAAAATATGAACATCACTCCTCTTTTACGTGGGATTTACAATATTAACTATGAACAATAGAACACTGAATATTAACAACATATGAACATCACTCCTCTTTGAGGTGGGATTTACAATATTAACTATGAACAATAAAACACTGAATATTAACAACATATGAACATTGCTCCTCTTTTACGTGGGATTTACAATATTAACTATGAACAATAAAACACTGAATATTAACAACATATGAACATCACTCCTCTTTGAGGTGGGATTTACAATATTAACTATGAACAATAAAACACTGAATATTAACAAAATATGAACATCGCTCCTCTTTTACGTGGGAATTTTAATATTAACTATGAACAATAAAACACTGAATATTAACAACATATGAACATCGCTCCTCTTTTACGTGGGATTTACAATATTAACTATGAACAATAAAACACTGAATATTAACAACATATGAACATCGCTCCTCTTTTAAGTGGGATTTACAATATTAACTATGAACAATAAAACACTGAATATCAACAACATATGAACATCACTCCTCTTTTACGTGGGATTTACAATATTAACTATGAACAATAAAACACTGAATATTAACAACATATGAACATCGCTCCTCTTTTAAGTGGGATTTACAATATTAACTATGAACAATAAAACACTGAATATTAACAACATATAAACATCGCTCCTCTTTTACGTGGGATTTACAATATTAACTATGAACAATAAAAGACTGAATATTAACAACATATGAACATCACTCCACTTTTACGTGGGATTTACAATATTAAGTATGAACAATAAAACACTGAATATTAACAACATATGAACATTGCTCCTCTTTTACGTGGGATTTACAATATTAACTATGAACAATAAAACACTGAATATTAACAACATATGAACATCGCTCCTCTTTTACGTGGGATTTACAATATTAACTATAAATAAATATTAACTATGAACAATAAAACACTGAATATTAACAACATATGAACATCTCTCCTCTTTTACGTGGGATTTACAATATTAACTATGAACAATAAAACACTAAATATTAACAACATATGAACATTGCTCCTCTTTTATGTGGGATTTACAATATTAACTATGAACAATAAAACACTAAATATTAACAACATATGAACATCGCTCCTCTTTTACGTGTGATTTACAATATTAACTATGAACAATAAAACACTAAATATTAACAACATATGAACATTGCTCCTCTTTTATGTGGGATTTACAATATTAACTATGAACAATAAAACACTGAATATTAACAACATATGAACATCGCTCCTCTTTTACGTGGGATTTACAATATTAACTATGAACAATAAAACACTGAATATCAACAACATATGAACATCACTCTTCTTTTAGGTGGGATTTACAATATTAACTATGAACAATAAAACACTGAATATTAACAACATATAAACATCGCTCCTCTTTTACGTGGGATTTACAATATTAACTATGAACAATAAAACACTGAATATTAACAACATATGAACATCGCTCCTCTTTTACGTGGGATTTACAATATTAACTATGAACAATAAAACACTGAATATTAACAACATATGAACATTGCTCTTATTTTAGATGGGATTTACAATATTAACTATGAACAATAAAACACTGAATAATAACAACATATGAACATCGCTCCTCTTTTACGTGGGGTTTACAATATTAACTATGAACAATAAAACACTGAATATTAACAACATATGAACATCACTCCTCTTTTAGGTGGGATTTACAATATTAACTATGAACAATAAAACAGGGAATATTAACAACATATGAACATCGCTCCTCTTTTATGTGGGATTTACAATATTAACTACGAACAATAAAACACTGAATATTAACAACATATGAACATCGCTCCATTTTTACGTGGGATTTACAATATTAACTATGAACAATAAAACAGTAAATATTAACAACATATGAACATCGCTCCTCTTTTATGTGGGATTTACAATATTAACTATGAACAATAAAACACTGAATATAGACAAAATATGAACATCACTCCTCTTTTACGTGGGATTTACAATATTAACTATGAACAATAAAACACTGAATATTAACAACATATGAACATCACTCCTCTTTGAGGTGGGATTTACAATATTAACTATGAACAATAAAACACTGAATATTAACAACATATGAACATTGCTCCTCTTTTACGTGGGATTTACAATATTAACTATGAACAATAAAACACTGAATATTAACAACATATGAACATCGCTCTTATTTTAGGTGGGATTTACAATATTAACTATGAACAATAAAACACTGAATATTAACAAAATATGAACATCGCTCCTCTTTTACGTGGGAATTTTAATATTAACTATGAACAATAAAACACTGAATATTAACAACATATGAACATCACTCCTCTTTTACGTGGGATTTACAATATTAACTATGAACAATAAAACACTGAATATTAACAACATATGAACATCGCTCCTCTTTTAAGTGGGATTTACAATATTAACTATGAACAATAAAACACTGAATATTAACAACATATAAACATCGCTCCTCTTTTACGTGGGATTTACAATATTAACTATGAACAATAAAAGACTGAATATTAACAACATATGAACATCACTCCACTTTTACGTGGGATTTACAATATTAAGTATGAACAATAAAACACTGAATATTAACAACATATGAACATTGCTCCTCTTTTACGTGGGATTTACAATATTAACTATGAACAATAAAACACTGAATATTAACAACATATGAACATCGCTCCTCTTTTACGTGGGATTTACAATATTAACTATAAATAAATATTAACTATGAACAATAAAACACTGAATATTAACAACATATGAACATTGCTCCTCTTTTATGTGGGATTTACAATATTAACTATGAACAATAAAACACTAAATATTAACAACATATGAACATCGCTCCTCTTTTACGTGTGATTTACAATATTAACTATAAACAATAAAACACTGAATATTAACAACATATGAACATTGCTCTTATTTTAGGTGGGATTTACAATATTAACTATGAACAATAAAAGACTGAATATTAACAACATATGAACATCACTCCACTTTTACGTGGGATTTACAATATTAAGTATGAACAATAAAACACTGAATATTAACAACATATGAACATTGCTCCTCTTTTACGTGGGATTTACAATATTAACTATGAACAATAAAACACTGAATATTAACAACATATGAACATCGCTCCTCTTTTACGTGGGATTTACAATATTAACTATGAACAATAAAACACTGAATATTAACAACATATGAACATCGCTCCTCTTTTAAGTGGGATTTACAATATTAACTATGAACAATAAAACACTGAATATCAACAACATATGAACATCACTCCTCTTTTACGTGGGATTTACAATATTAACTATGAACAATAAAACACTGAATATTAACAACATATGAACATCGCTCCTCTTTTAAGTGGGATTTACAATATTAACTATGAACAATAAAACACTGAATATTAACAACATATAAACATCGCTCCTCTTTTACGTGGGATTTACAATATTAACTATGAACAATAAAAGACTGAATATTAACAACATATGAACATCACTCCACTTTTACGTGGGATTTACAATATTAAGTATGAACAATAAAACACTGAATATTAACAACATATGAACATCGCTCCTCTTTTACGTGGGATTTACAATATTAACTATGAACAATAAAACACTGAATATTAACAACATATGAACATTGCTCTTATTTTAGATGGGATTTACAATATTAACTATGAACAATAAAACACTGAATAATAACAACATATGAACATCGCTCCTCTTTTACGTGGGATTTACAATATTAACTATGAACAATAAAACACTGAATATTAACAACATATGAACATCACTCCTCTTTTAGGTGGGATTTACAATATTAACTATGAACAATAAAACATTGAATATTAACAACATATGAACATTGCTCCATTTTTTCGTGGGATTTACAATATTAACTATGAACAATAAAACAGTGAATAATAACAACATATGAACATCACTCTTATTTTACGTGGGATTTACAATATTAACTATGAACAATAAAACAGTGAATATTAACAACATATGAACATCGCTCCTCTTTTACTTGGGATTTACAATATTAACTATAAACAATCAAACACTGAATATTAACAATATATGAACATCGCTCCATTTTTACGTGGGATTTATACTACCAACAGTAAAACAGTGTATATCAACAACATATGAACATCGCTTCTCTTTCACGTGGGATTTACAATATTAACTATGAACATTAAAACAGTGAATATTAACAACATATGAACATCGCTCCTCTTTTACGTGGGATTTACAATATTAACTATGAATAATGAAACACTAAATAATAACAACATATGAACATCGCTCCTCTTTTGTGGGATTTACAATATTAACTATGAACAATAAAACACTGAATATTAACAACATATGAACATCGCTCCTCTTTTATGTGGGATTTACAATATTAACTATGAACAATAAAACACTGAATATTAACAACATATGAACATCGCTCCTCTTTTACGTGGGATTTACAATATTAACTATGAACAATAAAACACTGAATATTAACAACATATGAACATCGCTCCATTTTTACGTGGGATTTACAATATTAACTATGAACAATAAAACACTGAATATTAACAACATATGAACATCGCTCCTCTTTTAAGTGGGATTTACAATATTAACTATGAACAATAAAACACTGAATATTAACAACATATGAACATCGCTCCTCTTTTAAGTGGGATTTACAATATTAACTATGAACAATAAAACACTGAATATTAACAACATATGAACATCGCTCCTCTTTTAAGTGGGATTTACAATATTAACTATGAACAATAAAACACTGAATATTAACAACATATGAACATCGCTCCTCTTTTAAGTGGGATTTACAATATTAACTATGAACAATAAAACACTGAATATTAACAACATATGAACATCACTCCTCTTTTAGGTGGGATTTACAATATTCACTATGAACAATAAAACACTGAATATTAACAACATATGAACATCGCTCCTCTTTTACGTGGGATTTACAATATTAACTATAAACAATAAAACATTGAATATTAACAACATATGAACATCGCTCTTCTTTTAGGTGGGATTTACAATATTAACTATGAACAATAAAACAGTGAATATTAACAACATATGAACATCGCTCCTCTTTTACGTGGGATTTACAATATTAACTATGAATAATGAAACACTAAATAATAACAACATATGAACATCGCTCCTCTTTTATGTGGGATTTACAATATTAACTATGAACAATAAAACACTGAATATTAACAACATATGAACATCGCTCCTCTTTTATGTGGGATTTACAATATTAACTATGAACAATAAAACACTGAATATTAACAACATATGAACATCGCTCCTCTTTTATGTGGGATTTACAATATTAACTACGAACAATAAAACACTGAATATTAACAACATATGAACATCGCTCCATTTTTACGTGGGATTTACAATATTAACTATGAACAATAAAACACTGAATATTAACAACATATGAACATCGCTCCTCTTTTAAGTGGGATTTACAATATTAACTATGAACAATAAAACACTGAATATTAACAACATATGAACATCGCTCCTCTTTTAAGTGGGATTTACAATATTAACTATGAACAATAAAACACTGAATATTAACAACATATGAACATCGCTCCTCTTTTAAGTGGGATTTACAATATTAACTATGAACAATAAAACACTGAATATTAACAACATATGAACATCACTCCTCTTTTAGGTGGGATTTACAATATTCACTATGAACAATAAAACACTGAATATTAACAACATATGAACATCGCTCCTCTTTTACGTGGGATTTACAATATTAACTATAAACAATAAAACATTGAATATTAACAACATATGAACATCGCTCTTCTTTTAGGTGGGATTTACAATATTAACTATGAACAATAAAACAGTGAATATTAACAACATATGAACATCGCTCCTCTTTTACGTGGGATTTACAATATTAACTATGAATAATGAAACACTAAATAATAACAACATATGAACATCGCTCCTCTTTTATGTGGGATTTACAATATTAACTATGAACAATAAAACACTGAATATTAACAACATATGAACATCGCTCCTCTTTTATGTGGGATTTACAATATTAACTATGAACAATAAAACACTGAATATTAACAACATATGAACATCGCTCCTCTTTTATGTGGGATTTACAATATTAACTACGAACAATAAAACACTGAATATTAACAACATATGAACATCGCTCCATTTTTACGTGGGATTTACAATATTAACTATGAACAATAAAACACTGAATATTAACAACATATGAACATCGCTCCTCTTTTAAGTGGGATTTACAATATTAACTATGAACAATAAAACACTGAATATTAACAACATATGAACATCGCTCCTCTTTTAAGTGGGATTTACAATATTAACTATGAACAATAAAACACTGAATATTAACAACATATGAACATCGCTCCTCTTTTAAGTGGGATTTACAATATTAACTATGAACAATAAAACACTGAATATCAACAACATATGAACATCGCTCCTCTTTTACGTGGGATTTACAATATTAACTATAAACAATAAAACACTGAATATTAACAACATATGAACATCGCTCCTCTTTTACGTGGGATTTACAATATTAACTATAAACAATAAAACATTGAATATTAACAACATATGAACATCGCTCTTCTTTTAGGTGGGATTTACAATATTAACTATGAACAATAAAACAGTAAATATTAACAACATATGAACATTGCTCCATTTTTACGTGGGATTTATACTACCAACAGTAAAACAGTGAATATCAACAACATATGAATACCTCCTAAAACACCCAAAAGGGCATATTTCCACCATTAGAATATTTTCTATAGTTGAAGACAAATACAGTTTTGATTTGAAAGGTTTAAAACAAATATAAACATGTAGGACGTCCGGGGGCCCGCTTTGAAAATGTTAAAGGGCCACACGTGGCCCCTGGGCCGTGTTTTGGTCAGCTGACATGGCTCTTGTAAGAGATGTTTTACCTTGCATGGAGGTGAAGATGCAACCATATTGTCCTGATGATGGGGGCTTTGAACCTGCCTCTCTCCACGCAGCGCGCATGCGCAGTGCGCCGCACGCCGCCCTCTCTCTCTCTCTCTCTCTCTCTCTCTCTCTCTCTCTCTCCTCTCTCCAGACGGAGCGAGCAGCTTGTCCGAGCTCTGGAATTCCAACATGGCAGCAGCAGCGGTGGTCGGCGTGAGAGTCCCGGCCGCGCGGTAGCAGCCTTTGAGCAACGCACCTGTCACCTTCCCCTGCAGGTACGTGCACGTGCGCCGCGCGGGAACTTGGAGAGTTTGCACGCAAAGTCAGCAGCGTCGGGGAATCGTGCTGGCAACTCAAGTCGGAGGAGGATGGGCGTGTGTGCGTGCGTGTGTGCGTGCGTGCGTGCGTGTGTGTGTGTGTGTGTGTGTGTGTGTGTGTGTGTGTGTGTGTGTGTGTGTGTGTGTGTGTGTGTGTGTGTGTGTGTGTGTGTGTGTGTGTGTGTGTGAGTGTGTGTGTGTGTGTGTGTGTGTGTGTGTGTGTCACACTCCTCCTTCTCCCCTCAGACGTCCTCCCGGTCACGTGACCACGTGCAATCAGTAATTAGTGGGTCTTTTTTTTTTTCTTTTTTTTTTGTGTGTCATTCTTGTCAGTGTGAAAGTTGTCATGAGCAGCAAGAAGCAAGCCTTTTGGAATTCAACCTTCTCCTTCCTCGCCTCACCACTGAAGACATGATTACTAGCACCGCTTTTTATGGTATGTACACCACTTCACATGTACACCACTTCATATACTACCACCGCTTTTTATGCTATGTACACCACCTCATATGCATCATATAATAGCACCACTTTTTATGCTATGCACACCACTTCGTATACTAGCACCGCTTGTTATGGTATGCACACTGTTTCATATCTATAATGTACGAGCACCGCTTTTTATGGTATGTACACCACTTAATATGTATTATATACTAGCACCTCTTTTTATGGTATGTACACCACTTAATATTTATAATGTACTAGCACCGCTTTTTATGGTATGTACAATATTTTATATTTATAATGATTACCAGCACCGCTTTTTATGGTACATGCAATATTTCATATTTATAATGTACTAGCACCGATTTTTATGGTGTGCACAATATTGTAATATTTATGACGCACTAGCACCGCTTTTTATGGTATGTACACCACTTAATATGTATTATATACTAGCACCTCTTTTTATGGTATGTACACCACTTAATATGTATTATATACTAGCACCTCTTTTTATGGTATGTACAATATTTTAATATTTATGATTACCAGCACCACTTTTTATGGTATGAACTATATTGTTTATATTTTTTTATCGGGTGTACAATATTTTAATATTTGTAATGATTACTACAGCACCACTTTTTTATGGTATGTACTATATTCTATATTAATATGGTATGTTCACTATTTTAATATTTATATTGATTACCAGCACCACTTTTTATGATATGTACAATATTTTAATATCTGTAATGATTACTAGCACCACTTTTTATGGTACGTAATATATTCTATATTATTATGGTGTGTTGACTATTTTAATATTTATATTGATTACCAGCACCACTTTTTTATGGTATGTACAATATTTTAATATTTGTAATGATTACTAGCACCACTTTTTATGGTATGTACAATATTTTTTATATTTGTTATGATATGTACACTATTTTAATATATTCTATATTAATATGGTATGTTCACTATTTTAATATTTATATTGATTACTAGCACCACTTGTTATGATTTGTACAATATTTTAATATATTCTATATTAATATGGTATGTTCACTATTTTAATATTTATATTGATTACCAGCACCACTTGTTATGATATGTACAATATTTTAATATATTCTATATTATTATGGTATGTTCACTATTTTAATATTTATATTGATTACCAGCACCACTTTTTATGATATGTACAATATTTTAATATCTGTAATGATTACTATAGCACCACTTTTTATGGTACGTAATATATTATATATTATTATGGTGTGTTGACTATTTTAATATTTATATTGATTACCAGCACCACTTTTTTATGGTATGTACAATATTTTAATATTTGTAATGATTACTAGCACCACTTTTTATGGTATGTACAATATTTTTTATATTTGTTATGATATGTACACTATTTTAATATTTGTAATGATTACTAGCACCACTTTTTATGGTATGTACAATATTTTAATATTTGTAATGATTACTATAGCACCACTTTTTATGGTATGTACAATATTTTAATATTTGTAATGATTACTAGCACCGCTTTTTACGATATGTACTATATTCTATATTTTTTATGGTATGTTCTCTATTTTAATATTTATATTCATTACTAGCACCACTTTTTATGGTGTGTGCAATTTTTTTTTAAATATTTGTTTGGTATGTACAATATTTTAATATTCATAATAATTACTAGCACCACTTTTTACGGTATGTGCACCATTTTTAATATTTGTAATGATTACTATAGCATCACTTTTTATGGTACGTATAATATGTTAATATTTGTAATGATTACTAGCACGGCTTGTTATGGTATGTACAAGGTTATTTTAGTTTTATGGTATGTGCAATGTTTTAATAGTCATAAAGATGATCACCACTGTATTCATGGTATTTACACTAATCTAATATTCATAATGATTACTAGCACCACTTTTTATGGTATGTACAAGATTTTAAAATGTTTATGGCATGGTATGTCCACTTTTTTTTCTAATATTTATGATGATTACTCGCACCGCTTTTTATGGTATTTACAATATTTTACATTTTTATGGTACGGAGTGTAAAACATTGTAATATATATAATGATTATCACCACGTTGTTTATGGTATGTTTGCTATTTGAATACTTGTAAAGATTGTTGAACAATATTAGTGATTATTACCCGCATTGTTTTCCCGGCTGGCGCGGCGTTTGTAGCCATGACTGTAAGAATGTACTGTACGTGTGCATGCACACATCTCGTAATCCATGCGACAGTCCAGACCTTTGTGAGCCGTCCTGTTCCATTTGTGTTTCATGCCAGTGCCATTATTAATTAGGCTCCACGTGCAGCCTCATTAAGGAGACTAAAGGACTAGAACCACTTTTAATTGCGCTTCTGATCCTGCCACAATTGGACTTTTCCTCTCCGTTTGGCAAGCAAAACTCTGCTCACGTGCACAACATCCCTGGAAATATCCCTGGAAATATCCCCGGGATGGATCGGCAATTAGCCAGGAGGTGCACTTTTTAAAACCTTTAAGCCCAAATTGGAGACAAATGCATTTGTATTCATAATTTGATGATGAAAAAAGGCTCATATTATTAATATGGAGGCTTGAATTATTATCGTATCGCTATTTCATGCAAGGAAAGGTGTATTTTATTTTTTTATTTATTCATTTTTTATTAATCAGTCCAACAAAATAGTACACAATAATAATACAATACTAATTCCAAGGCCAGCAACATTCAGAATAGCAATCAACAGAGCAATTGTGGTGTATTTTAAAAAAAAAAGACTACATGAAGTATTAATAATAAAATAACCATATTGCTATTTCACGCAAGGAAAGGTTTATTTATTTATTTATTTATTTTATTGTATTTTACTTTTTTTGTTTTATTAATCAGTCCAACAAAACAATACAAAAACATGACAATACTAATCAGCAACATTCAGAATAGCAATCAACCGAGCAATTGAGGTGTATTTGTAAAAAAAAAAAGACAACATAAAGTATTAATAATACAATAACCATATGGCTATTTCACGCAAGGAAAGGTTTATTTATTTATTTTATTGTATTTTACTATTTTTTTTATTAATCAGTCCAACAAAACAATACAAAAACATGACAATACTAATCAGCAACATTCAGAATAGCAATCAACCGAGCAATTGAGGTGTATTTGTAAAAAAAAAAAAAAAGACAACATGAAGTATTAATAATAAAATAACCATATGGCTATTTCACGCAAGGAAAGGTTTATTTATAAACATTTATATTTTTTTGTATTTATTTTGAATTTTTTATTAATCAGTCCAACAAAATAATACAATAACAATACAATACTAATCAGCAACATTCAGAATAGCAATCAACAGAGCAATTGTGGTGTATTTGTAAAAAAAAAAAGGCAATATAAAGTCTTAATAATACAATAATCATATGGCTATTTCACGCAGGGAAAGGTTTATTTATTCTTATTTGTATTTTTGTATTTTAATTTTTTTTTTTTATTAATCAGTCCAACAAAATAATACAATAACAATACAATACTAATTCCAGAACCAATTCAGCAACATTCAGAATAGCAATTTAGTTGTAATTGAGATGTATTTGTAAAAAAAACAAAACATACAACATTAAGTATTAATAATACAGTAACCATATGGCTATTTCATGCAAAGAAAGGTTTATTTATTAATATTTATATTTTTTTGTATTTATTTTAAATTTTTTACATTTTTTGTTAATCAGTCAAACAAAATAATACAATAACAATACAATACTAATCAGCAACTTTCAGAATAGCAATCAACCGAGCAATTGAGGTGTATTTGTAAAAAAAAAAAAAAAAAAGACAAAATGAAGTATTAATAATAAAATAACCATATGGCTGTTTCACGCAAGGAAATGTTTATTTATTTATTTTATTGTATTTCACTTTTTTGTTTTATTAATCAGTCCAACAAAACAATACAAAAACATGACAATACTAATCAGCAACATTCAGAATAGCAATCAACCGAGCAATTGAGGTGTATTTGTAAAAAAAAAAAAAAAGACAACATGAAGTATTAATAATATAATAACCATATTGAAGTATTAATACTATAATAACCATATGGCTATTTCACGCAAGGAAAGGTTTATTTATTAATATTTATATTTTTTTGTATTTATTTTTAATTGTTTACATTTTTTATTAATCAGTCCAACAAAATAATACAATAAAAATACAAAACTAATCAGCAACTTTTAGAGTAGCAATGAAGTGTATTTGTAAAAAAAAAAAAAAGACAATATAAAGTATTAATAATACAATAATCATATGGCTATTTCACGCAAGGAAAGGTTTATTTATTGTTATTTGTATTTTTGGATTTTTAACATTTTTTTTTTATTAATCAGTCCAACAAAATAATAAAATAACAATACAATACTAATTTCAGAACCAATTCAGCAACATTCAGAATAGCAATTTAATTGTAATTGAGATGTAATTGTAAAAAAAACAAACATATATCATTAAGTATTAATAATACAATAACCATATGGCTATTTCACGCAAGGAAATGTTTTTTTATTTAATTTTTTTTTATTTATTTATTTTTTTTATTATTATTTTTTTGTATTAATCAGTCCAACAAAATAATACAATAACAATACAATACTAATCAGCAACTTTCAGAATAGCAATCAACCGAGCAATTGAGGTGTATTTGTAAAAAAAAAAGACAACATGAAGTATTAATAATAAAATAACCATATTGCTATTTCACGCAAGGAAAGGTTTATTTGTTAATATTTATATTTTTTTGTATTTATTTTTAATTGTTTACATTTTTTATTAATCAGTCCAACAAAATAATACAATAACAATACAAAACTAATCAGCAACTTTTAGAGTAGCAATCAACAGAGCAATTGAGGTGTATTTGTAAAAAAAAAAAAAGACAACATGAAGTATTAATAATAAAATAACCATATGGCTATTTCACGCAAGGAAAAGTTTATTTATTTATTTTATTGTATTTTACTATTTTTTTTATTAATCAGTCCAACAGAACAATACAAAAACATGACAATACTAATCAGCAACATTCAGAATAGCAATCAACCGAGCAATTGAGGTGTATTTGTAAAAAAAAAAGACAACTTAAAGTATTAATAATAAAATAACCATATGACTATTTCACGCAAGGAAAGGTTTATTTATTTATTTATTTATTTATTTTATTGTATTTCACTATTTTTTTTTTATTAATCAGTCCAACAAAACAATACAAAAACATGACAATACTAATCAGCAACATTCAGAATAGCAATCAACAGAGCAATTGAGGTGTATTTGTAAAAAAAAAAAAAGACAACATGAAGTATTAATAATATAATAACCATATTGCTATTTCACGCAAGGAAAGGTTTATTTATTAATATTTATATTTTTTTGTATTTATTTTTAATTTTTTACATTTTTTATTAATCAGTCCAACAAAATAATACAATAACAATACAAAACTAATCAGCAACTTTTAGAGTAGCAATCAACAGAGCAATTGAGGTGTATTTGTAAAAAAAAAAAAAAAAGGACAATATAAAGTATTAATAATACATTAATCATATGGCTATTTCATGCAAGGAAAGGTTTATTTATTATTATTTCTATTTTTTTGTATTTATTTTTAATTGTTTGCATTTTTTATTAATCAGTCCAACAAAATAATACAATAACAATACAAAACTAATCAGCAACTTTTAGAATAGCAATCAACAGAGCAATTGTGGTGTATTTGTAAAAAAAAAAAAAAGACAATATAAAGTATTAATAATACAATAATCATATGGCTATTTCACGCAAGGAAAGGTTTATTTATTGTTATTTGTATTTTTGTATTTTTAATTTTTTTTTATTAATCAGTCCAACAAAATAATACAATAACAATACAATAATAATCAGCAACTTTCAGAATAGCAATCAACCGAGCAATTGTGGTGTATTTGTAAAAAAAAAAAAAAGACAACATGAAGTATTAATAATATAATAACCATATTGCTATTTCACGCAAGGAAAGGTTTATTTATTAATATTTATATTTTTTTGTATTTATTTTTAATTTTTTACATTTTTTATTAATCAGTCCAACAAAATAATACAATAACAATACAAAACTAATCAGCAACTTTTAGAGTAGCAATCAACAGAGCAATTGAGGTGTATTTGTAAAAAAAAAAAAAAAGACAATATAAAGTATTAATAATACATTAATCATATGGCTAATTCACGCAAGGAAAGGTTTATTTATTATTATTTCTATTTTTTTGTATTTATTTTTAATTTTTTGCATTTTTTATTAATCAGTCCAACAAAATAATACAATAACAATACAAAACTAATCAGCAACTTTTAGAATAGCAATCAACAGAGCAATTGTGGTGTATTTGTAAAAAAAAAAAAAGACAATATAAAGTATTAATAATACAATAATCATATGGCTATTTCACGCAAGGAAAGGTTTATTTATTGTTATTTGTATTTTTGTATTTTTAATTTTTTTTTTATTAATCAGTCCAACAAAATAATACAATAAAAATACAATAATAATCAGCAACTTTCAGAATAGCAATCAACCGAGCAATTGAGGTGTATTTGTAAAAAAAAAAAAAAAAGACAATATGAAGTATTAATAATAAAATAACCATATGGCTATTTCACGCAAGGAAAGGTTTATTTATTTATTTTATTGTATTTTACTATTTTTTTATTAATCACTCCAAAAAACAATACAAAAACATGACAACACTAATCAGCAACATTCAGAATAGCAATCAACCGAGCAATTGAGGTGTATTTGTAAAAAAAAAAAAAATACAACATGAAGTATTAATAATAAAATAACCATATGACTATTTCATGCAACGAAAGGTTTATTTATAAACATTTATATTTTTTTGTATTTATTTTTAATTTGTTACATTTTTTATTAATCAGTCCAACAAAATAATACAATAACAATACAATACTAATCAGCAACTTTCAGAATAGCAATCAACCGAGCAATTGTGGTGTATTTGTAAAAAAAAAAAAAAGACAATATAAAGTATTAATAATACAATAATCATATGGCTATTTCACGCAAGGAAAGGTTTATTTATCGTTATTTGTATTTTTGTATTTTTAATTTTTTTTTATTAATCAGTCCAACAAAATAATACAAAAACAATACAATACTAATTCCAGAACCAATTCAGCAACATTCAGAATAGCAATTTAGTTGTAATTGAGATGTATTTGTAAATTAAAAAAAACGTACAACATGAAGTATTAATAATACAGTAATCATATGGCTATTTCACGCAAAGAAAGGTTTATTTATTAATATTTATATTTTTTTGTATTTATTTTACATTTTTTACATTTTTTATTAATCAGTCCAACAAAATAATACAATAACAATACAATACTAATCAGCAACTTTCAGAATAGCAATCAACCGAGCAATTGTGGTGTAATTGTAAAAAAAAAAAAAAAGACAAAATGAAGGATTAATAATAAAATAACCATATGGCTATTTCACGCAAGGAAAGGTTTATTTATTTATTTTATTGTATTTTACTATTTTTTTTTTAATCAGTCCAACAAAACAATACAAAAACATGACAATACTAATCAGCAACATTCAGAATAGCAATCAACTGAGCAATTGAGGTGTATTTGTAAAAAAAAAAAAAAAAAAAAAGACAACATGAAGTATTAATAATAAAATAACCATATTGCTATTTCACGCAAGGAAAGGTCTATTCATAAATATTTATATTTTTTTGTATTTATTTTTAATTTTTAAAATGTTTTATTAATCAGTCCAACAAAATAATACAATAACAAAACAATACTAATCAGCAACTTTCAGAATAGCAATCAACCGAGCAATTGAGGTGTATTTGTAAAAAAAAAAAAAAAAAGACAACATGAAGTATTAATAATAAAATAACCACATGGCTATTTCACTCAAGTAAAGGTTTATTTATTAATATGTATATTATTTTGCATTTATTTTTATTTATTTTTATTTTTTTATTAATCAGTCCAACAAAATAATACAATAACAATACAATACTAATCAGCAACATTCAGAATAGCAATCAACCGGGCAATTGAGGTGTATTTGTAAAAAAAAAAAAAAAAAAAGACAACATGAAGTATTAATAATAAAATAACCATATGGATATTTCACGCAAGGAAAGGTTTATTTATTAATATTTATATATTTTATTTTTTATTTTTACATTTTTTTATTAATCAGTCCAACAAAATAATACAATAACAATACAATACTAATCAGCAACATTCAGAATAGCAATCAACCGAACAATTGAGGTGTATTTGTAAAAAAAAAAAAAAAGACAATATAAAGTATTAATAATACAGTAATCATATGGCTATTTCACACAAGGAAAGGTTTATTTATTATTATTTCTATTTTTTTGTATTTATTTTTATTTTTTTACATTTGTTATTAATCAGTCCAATAAAATAACACAATAACAATACAAAACAAATCAGCAACTTTTAGAATAGCAATCAACAGAGCATATATATATATATATAAATTATTAATAATACAGTAATCATATGACTATTTCACGCAAGGAAAGGTTTATTTATTTAATAATTTTTATTTTATTTATTTATTTTTTTTTAAAATTATTCAGTCCAACAAAATAATACAATAACAATACAATACTAATCAGCAACATTCAGAATAGCAATCAACCGAGCAATTGTGGTGTATTTGTAAAAAAAAAAAAAAAAAGACAACATAAAGTATTAATAATAAAATAACCATATGACTATTTCACGCAAAGAAAGGTTTATTTATGTATTTATTTATTTTATTGTATTTTACAATTTTTTTTTATTAATCAGTCCAACAAAACAATACAAAAACATGACAATACTAATCAGCAACATTCAGAATAGCAATCAACCGAGCAATTGAGGTGTATTTGTAAAAAAAAAAAAAAAAAAAGACAACATGAAGTATTAATAATAAAATAACCATATGGATATTTCACGCAAGGAAAGGTTTATTTATTAATATTTATATATTTTATTTTTTATTTTTACATTTTTTTATTAATCAGTCCAACAAAATAATACAATAACAATACAATACTAACCAGCAACATTCAGAATAGCAATCAACCGAGCAATTGAGGTGTATTTGTAAAAAAAAAAAAAAGACAATATAAAGTATTAATAATACAGTAATCATATGGCTATTTCACGCAAGGAAAGGTTTATTTATTATTATTTCTATTTTTTTGTATTTTTTTGTATTTTTTTACATTTGTTATTAATCAGTCCAATAAAATAACACAATAACAATACAAAACTAATCAGCAACTTTTAGAATAGCAATAAACAGAGCATATATATATATAAAGTATTAATAATACAGTAATCATATGGCTATTTCACGCAAGGAAAGGTTTATTTATTTAATAATTTATTATTGTTTTTTTAATTTTTATTTTTTTTAATTATTCAGTCCAACAAAATAATACAATAACAATACAATACTAATCAGCAACATTCAGAATAGCAATCAACAGAGCAATTGAGGTGTATTTGTAAAAAAAAAGACAACTTAAAGTATTAATAATAAAATAACCATATGACTATTTCACGCAAGGAAAGGTTTATTTATTTATTTATTTATTTTATTGTATTTTACTATTTTTTTTAATTAATCAGTCCAACAAAAAATACAATAACAATACAATACTAATCAGCAACATTCAGAATAGCAATCAACCGAGCAATTGAGGTGTATTTGTAAAAAAAAAAAAAAAAAAAGACAACATGAAGTATTAATAATAAAATAACCATATGGCTATTTCACGCAAAGAAAGGTTTATTTATTTATTTTATTTTATTTTAATTTTTTTATTAATCAGTCCAACAAAACAATACAATAACAATACAATACTAATCAGCAACTTTCAGAATAGCAATCAACAGAGCAATTGTGGCGTAATTGTAAAAAAAAAAAAAGACAACATAAAGTATTAATAATAAAATAACCATATGACTATTTCACGCAAGGAAATGTTTATTTATTTATTTTATTGTATTTTACTATTTTTTTTTAAATTAATCAGTCCAACAAAACAATACAAAAACATGACAATACTAATCAGCAACATTCAGAATAGCAATCAACCGAGCAATTGAGGTGTATTTGTAAAAAATAAAAAAGACAATATAAAGTATTAATAATACAGTAACCATATGGCTATTTCACGCAAAGAAAGGTTTATTTATTTATTTTATTTTATTTTAATTTTCTTATTAATCAGTCCAACAAAATAATACAATAACAATACAATACTAGTCAGCAACATTCAGAATAGCAATCAACTGAGCAATTGAGGTGTATTTGTAAAAAAAAAAAAAGACAACATGAAGTATTAATAATAAAATAACCATATGACTATTTCATGCAAAGAAAGGTTTATTTATTTATTTTATTGTATTTAACTATTTTTTTTAAAAATTAATCAGTCCAACAAAATAATACAATAACAATACAATACTAATCAGCAAGATTCAGAATAGCAATCAACAGAGCAATTGTGGTGTATTAAAAAAAAAAAAAAAGACAATATAAAGTATTAATAATACAGTGATCATATGGCTATTTCACGCAAGGAAAGGTTTATTTATTTATTTTATTTTATTTTAATTTTTTTATTAATCAGTCCAACAAAATAATACAATAACAATACAATACTAATCAGCAACATTCAGAATAGCAATCAACAGAGCAATTGAGGTGTATTTGTAAAAAAAAAAAGACAACATGAAGTATTAATAATAAAATAACCATATGACTATTTCATGCAAAGAAAGGTTTATTTATTTATTTTATTTTTTTTTTATTTTTTTATTAATCAGTCCAACAAAATAATACAATTACAGTGCAATACTAATCAGCAACTTTCAGAATAGCAATCAAAAGAGCAATTGAGGTGTATTTGTAAAAAAAAAAAAGACAACATAAAGTATTAATAATAAAATAACCATATGACTATTTCACGCAAGGAAAGGTTTATTTATTTATTTATTTATTTTATTGTATTTTACTATTTTTTTTACATTAATCAGTCCAACAAAACAATACAAAAACATGACAATACTAATCAGCAACATTCAGAATAGCAATCAACCGAGCAATTGAGGTGTATTTGTAAAAAAAAAAAAAGACAACATGAAGTATTAATAATAAAATAACCATATGGCAATTTCACGCAAAGAAAGGTTTATTTTTTTATTTTATTGTATTTTACTTTTTTTTTTATTAATCAGTCCAACAAAACAATACAAAAACATGACAATACTAATCAGCAACATTCAGAATAGCAATCAACCGAGCAATTGTGGTGTATTTGTAAAAAAAAAAAAAGACAATATAAAGTATTAATAATAAAATAACCATATGACTATTTCATGCAAAGAAAAGGTTTATTTATTTATTTGTATTTTTGTATTTGTATTATTCAGTCCAACAAAATACTACAATAACAATACAATACTAATCCCGG
>NC_084744.1:3944555-3949555 GCF_033978785.1 Entelurus aequoreus
ATACGTATTACTGTGCATTTTTATATATATGTAATAATATACTTATTACTGTGCATTTATATATATATGTAATAATATACTTATTACTGTGCATTTATATTCATGTAATAATATACTTATTACTGTGCATTTGTATATATGTAATAATATACGTATTACTGTGCATTTATATACATGTAATAATATACGTATTACTGTGCATTTTTATATATATGTAATAATATACTTATTACTGTGCATTTATATATATATGTAATAATATACTTATTACTGTGCATTTATATTCATGTAATAATATACTTATTACTGTGCATTTATATATATGTAATAATATACTTATTACTTTGCATTTATATATATGTAATAATATACTTATTACTGTGCATTCATATACTGTATATGTAATAATATATAAATATATTACTGTGACGGCACTTTGGAAATAAAACAAACTCCTTGCTCAGCACATTCGATCTGATCCAATGCTGTATCTAAAATGTAAACCTGCTAATGTAATATTATGTTTATTATTCCTTTAATATGTTTATTACTCGTATCATATCATGTGTATTACTAGTGTAATATGGTGTTTATTACCAGTGTAATATGGTGTTCATTACTAGTGTAATATGGTGTTATTATTCCTATGATATGTCTCTTACTTGTATCACATACTGTTTATCACTAGTGTAATATAATGTTTATTAGCAGTGTAATATGGTGTTTATTACTAGTGTAATATGGTGGTTATTACCAGTGTAATATGGTGTTTATTATCCCTTTAATATGTGTATTACTTGTATCACATACTGTTTATCACTAGTGTAATATGATGTTTATTAGCAGTGTAATGTGGTGTTTATTACGAGTGTAATATGATGTTTATTAGCAGTGTAATATGGTGTTTATTACTGGTGTAATATGGTGTTTATTACCAGTGTAATATGGTGTTTATTATCCCTTTAATATGTGTATTACTTGTATCACATACTGTTTATCACTAGTGTAATATGATGTTTATTAGCAGTGTAATATGGTGTTTATTACGAGTGTAATATGATGTTTATTAGCAGTGTAATATGGTGTTCATTACGAGTGTAATATGATGTTTATTAGCAGTGTAATATGGTGTTTATTACTAGTGTAATATGATTATTATTATTAATCATTTATAAAAAGTGGACATATTGTTGGACTGGGAGATATAAACTTAAAAGTGGAAATATTGTTGGACTGAGAGATATACATTTAAAAGTGGAAACATTTTTGCATTGGGAGATATAAATTAAAAAGTGGAAACATTGTTGCATTGAGAGATATACACTAAAAAGTGAAAATGTTGTTGGATTGACAGATATGCATTCAAAAAGTGGAAATATTGTTGGACTGAGAGATATAAACTTAAAAGTGGAAATATTGTTTGATTGAGAGATATACATTAAAAAGTGGAAATATTGTTGGACTGAGAGATATAAATTTACAAGTAGAAATATTTTTTGATTAAAAGAGATATAAATTAAAAAGTGGAAATGTTGGACTGAAAGATATAAACCACAAAAGTGGAAATATTGTTGCATTGAGAGATATAAATTAAAAAGTGGAAACATTGTTGCATTGAGAGATATAAATTAAAAAGTGAAAATGTTGTTGGATTGAGAGATATTAATTAAAAAAGTGGAAATATTGTTGGACTGAGAGATATAAACTTAACAGTGGAAATATTGTTTGATTGAGAGATATAAATTAAAAGTGGACATGTTGTTGTACTGAGATATGTAAACTTAAAAGTGAAAATATTGTAGGATTGAGAGATATAAATTAAAAAGTAGAAATCATGTTGGACTGAGAGATATAAACTTAAAAATGGAAATATTGTTGGATTGAAAGATATAAATTAAAAAGTGTGAACATTGTTAGACTGAGAGATATAAACTTAAAAGTGGAAATATTGTTGGATTGAGAGATATAAATTAAAAAGTGGAAATATTGTTGGACTGAGAGATATAAACTTAAAAGTGGAAATATTGTTGACTGACAGATATAAACTTAAAAGTAGAAATATTGTTGGATTGAGAGATATAGATTAAAAAGTGGAAATATTGTTGGACTGAGAGATATCAATTAAAAAGTAGAAATATTGTTGACTGAGAGATGTAAACTTAAAATTAAAAATATTGTTAGATTAAGAGATATAAATAAAAAAGTAACTATTGTAAGATTGAGAGATATAAATAAAAAAGTGGAAATATTGTTGGACTGAGAGATATAAACTTAAAAGTGGAAATATTGTTGGATTGAGAGATATTAATACAAAGTGGAAATATTGAGAGATATAAGTTAGATAGTGGAAATATTGTTGGACCGAGAGATATAAACTTAAAAGTAGAAATATTGTTAGAATGAAAGATATCAATTAAAAAGTGGATATATTGTTGCACTGAGAGATATAAACTTAAAAGTGGAAATATTGTTAACTGAGAGATTTAAACTTAAAAGTAGAAATATTGTTAGATTGAGAGATATCAATTAAAAAGTGGAAACATTGTTGGACTGAGAGATATCAATTAAAAAGTAGAAATATTGTTGACTGAGAGATATAAACTTAAAAGTAGAAATATTGTTAGGTTGAGAGATATCAATTAAAAAGTGCAAATATTGTTGGACTGAGAGATTTAAATTAAAAAGTGGAAATATTGTTGGACTGAGAGATACAAACTTAAAAGTAGAAATATTGTTAGGTTGAGAGATATCAATTAAAAAGTGGAAATATTGTTGGACTGAGAGATTTAAATTAAAAAGTGGAAATATTGTTGGACTGAGAGGTACAAACTTAAAAGTAGAAATATTGTTAGAATGAGAAATATGAACACAAAAGTGGAACTATTGTTACATTGAGAGATATAAATTAAAAAGTGAAAATATTGTTGGACTGAGAGGTATGAACTTAAATGTTGAAATATTGTTGGATTGAGAGATACAAATTAAAAAGTTGAACTATTGTTAGATTGAGAGATATAAATAAAAAAGTGGAAATATTATTGGACTGAGAGATATAAACTTAAAAGTGGAAATATTGTTGGATTGGCAGATATATATAAAAAAGTTGAAATATTGTTGGACTGAGAGATATAAACTTAAAAGTGGAAATATTGTTGGATTGGCAGATATATATAAAAAAGTGGAAATATTGTTGGACTGAGAGATATAAATTAAAAAGTGGAAATAATTTTAACTGAGAGATGTAAACTTAAAATTAAAAATATTGTTAGATTAAGAGATATAAATAAAAAAGTGTAACTATTGTAAGATTGAGAGATATAAATAAAAAAGTGGAAATATTGTTAGATTGAGTGATGTAAATTAAAAAGTTGAAATATTGTTGAATTGAGAGATATGTATTAAAAAAGTGGGAAAATTGTTAGACTGAGAGATATAAACTTAAAAGTGGAAATATTGTTGGATTGAGAGATATAAATTAAAAAGTGGAAATATTGTTGGACTGAGAGATATAAACTTAAAAGTGGAAATATTGTTGACTGACAGATATAAACTTAAAAGTAGAAATATTGTTGGATTGAGAGATATCAATTAAAAAGTGGAAATATTGTTGGACTGAGAGATATAAATTAAAACGTGGAAATATTTTTAACTGAGAGATGTCAACTTAAAATTAAAAATATTGTTAGATTAAGAGATATAAATAAAAAAGTGTAACTATTGTAAGATTGAGAGATATAAATAAAAAAGTCAAAATATTGTTGGACTGAGAGATATAAACTCAAAAGTGGAAATATTGTTGGATTGAGAGATATTAATAAAAAGTGGAAATATTGAGAGATATAAGTTAGATAGTGGAAATATTCTTGGACCGAGAGATATAAACTTAAAAGTAGAAATATTGTTAGAATGAAAGATATCAATTAAAAAGTGGATATATTGTTGCACTGAGAGATATAAACTTAAAAGTGGAAATATTGTTAACTGAGAGATTTAAACTTAAAAGTAGAAATATTGTTAGATTGAGAGATATCAATTAAAAAGTGGAAACATTGTTGGACTGAGAGATATCAATTAAAAAGTAGAAATATTGTTGACTGAGAGATATAAACTTAAAAGTAGAAATATTGTTAGGTTGAGAGATATCAATTAAAAAGTGCAAATATTGTTGGACTGAGAGATTTAAATTAAAAAGTGAAAATATTGTTGGACTGAGAGGTATAAACTTAAATGTTGAAATATTGTTGGATTGAGAGATACAAATTAAAAAGTTGAACTATTGTTAGATTGAGATATATAAATAAAAAGTGGAAATATTATTGGACTGAGAGATATAAACTTAAAAGTGGAAATATTGTTGGATTGGCAGATATATATAAAAAAGTGGAAATATTGTTGGACTGAGAGATATAAATTAAAACGTGGAAATTTTAACTGAGAGATGTAAACTTAAAATTAAAAATATTGTTAGATTAAGAGATATAAATAAAAAAGTGTAACTATTGTAAGATTGAGAGATATAAATAAAAAAGTGGTAATATTGTTGGACTGAGGGATATAAACTTAAAAGTGGAAATATTGTTGGATTGAGAGATATTAATAAAAAGTGGAAATATTGAGAGATATAAGTTAGATAGTGGAAATATTGTTGGACCGAGAGATATAAACTTAAAAGTAGAAATATTGTTAAAATGAAAGATATCAATTAAAAAGTGGATATATTGTTGCACTGAGAGATATAAACTTAAAAGTGAAAATATTGTTAACTGAGAGATTTAAACTTAAAAGTAGAAATATTGTTAGATTGAGAGATTTAAATTAAAAAGTGGAAATATTGTTGGACTGAGATATATCAATTAAAAAGTAGAAATATTGTTGACAGAGATATAAACTTAAAAGTAGAAATATTGTTAGGTTGAGAGATATCAATTAAAAAGTGCAAATATTGTTGGACTGAGAGATTTAAATTAAAAAGTGGAAATATTGTTGGACTGAGAGATGTA
>NC_084744.1:3957055-4029555 GCF_033978785.1 Entelurus aequoreus
GTAAAATAATATTTGTCATAAAACATGTCCTTAAAGATGAATACAGTAAAATAATATTTGTCATAAAACATGTCCTTAAAGATGAATACAGTAAAATAATATTTGTCATAAAACATGTCCTTAAAGATGAATACAGTAAAATAATATTTGTCATAAAACATGTCCTTAAAGATGAATACAGTAAAATAATATTTGTCATAAAACATGTCCTTAAAGATGAATACAGTAAAATAATATTTGTCATAAAACATGTCCTTAAAGATGAATACAGAAAATTAATATTTGTCTCATAAAACATGTCCTTAAAGATGAATACAGTAAAATAATATTTGTCATAAAACATGTCCTTAAAGATGAATACAGTAAAATAATATTTGTCATAAAAGGTGTCCTTAAAGATGAATACAGTAAAATAATATTCGTCATAAAAGGTGTCCTTAAAGATGAATACAGTAAAATAATATTCGTCATAAAAGGTGTCCTTAAAGATGAATACAGTAAAATAATATTCGTCATAAAACATGTCCTAAAAAGATGAATACAGTAAAATAATATTTGTCATAAAACATGTCCTTAAAGATGAATAGAATAAAATATTTGTCATAAAACATGTCCTTAAAGATGAATACAGTAAAATAATATTTGTCATAAAACATGTCCTTAAAGATGAATAGAATAAAATATTTGTCATAAAACATGTCCTTAAAGATGAATACAGTAAAATATTTGTCATAAAACATGTCCTTAAAGATGAATACAGTAAAATAATATTTGTCATAAAACATGGCCTTAAAGATGAATACAGAAAATTAATATTTGTCTCATAAAACATGTCCTTAAAGATGAATACAGTAAAATAATATTTGTCATAAAACATGTCCTTAAAGATGAATACAGTAAAATAATATTTGTCATAAAACATGTCCTTAAAGATGAATACAGTAAAATAATATTTGTCATAAAAGGTGTCCTTAAAGATGAATACAGTAAAATAATATTCGTCACAAAAGGTGTCCTTAAAGATGAATACAGTAAAATAATATTCGTCATAAAACATGTCCTTAAAGATGAATACAGTAAAATCATATTTGTCATAAAACATGTCCTTAAAGATGAATAGAATAAAATATTTTTCATAAAACATGTCCTTAAAGATGAATACAGTAAAATAATATTTGTCATAAAACATGTCCTTAAAGATGAATAGAATAAAATATTTGTCATAAAACATGTCCTTAAAGATGAATACAGTAAAATAATATTTGTCATAAAGCATGTCCTTAAAGATGAATACAGTAAAATAATATTTGTCACAAAAGGTGTCCTTAAAGATGAATACAGTAAAATAATATTCGTCATAAAACATGTCCTCAAAGATGAATACAGTAAAATAATATTTGTCATAAAACATGTCCTTAAAGATGAATAGAATAAAATATTTGTCATAAAACATGTCCTTAAAGATGAATACAGTAAAATAATATTTGTCATAAAAGGTGTCCTTAAAGATGAATACAGTAAAATAATATTCGTCATAAAAGGTGTCCTTAAAGATGAATACAGTAAAATAATATTCGTCATAAAAGGTGTCCTTAAAGATGAATACAGTAAAATAATATTCGTCATAAAACATGTCCTTAAAGATGAATAGAATAAAATATTTGTCATAAAACATGTCCTTAAAGATGAATACAGTAAAATAATATTTGTCATAAAACATGTCCTTAAAGATGAATACAGAAAAATAATATTTGTCTCATAAAACATGGCCTTAAAGATGAATACAGTAAAATAATATTTGTCATAAAACATGTCCTTAAAGATGAATAAAGTAAAATAATATTTGTCATAAAACATGTCCTTAAAGATGAATACAGTAAAATAATATTTTTCATAAAACATGTCCTTAAATATGAATACAGTCAAATAATATTTGTCATAAAACATGTCCTTAAAAATTAATACAGTAAAATAATATTTGTCATAAAACATGTCCTTAAAATGAATACAGTAAAATAATATTTGTCATAAAACATGTCCTTAAAGATGAATACAGAAAAATAATATTTGTCTCATAAAACATGTCCTTAAAGATGAATACAGAAAAATAATATTTGTCATAAAAGGTGTCCTTAAAGATGAATACAGTAAAATACTATTTGTCCTAAAAGGTGTCCTTAAAGATGAATACAGTAAAATAATATTTGTCATAAAACATGTCCTTAAAGATGAATACAGAAAAATAATATTTGTCTCATAAAACATGTCCTTAAAGATGAATACAGTAAAATAATATTTGTCATAACACATGTCCTTAAAGATGAATACAGTAAAATAATATTTGTCATAAAACATGTCCTTAAAGATGAATACAGTAAAATAATATTTGTCGTAAAACATGTCCTTAAAGGTGAATAGAATAAAATATTTGTCATAAAACATGTCCTTAAAGATGAATACAGTAAAATAATATTTGTCATAAAACATGTCCTTAAAGATGAATACAGTAAAATAATATTTGTCATAAAACATGTCCTTAAAGATCAATAAAGTAAAATAATATTTGTCATAAAACATGTCCTTAAAGATGTATAAAGTAAAATAATATTTGTCATAAAACATGTCCTTAAAGATGAATAGAATAAAATATTTGTCATAAAACATGTCCTTAAAGATTAATAGAATAAAATATTTGTCATAAAACATGTCCTTAAAGATTAATACAGTAAAATAATATTTGTCATAAAACATGTCCTTAAAGATGAATACAGTAAAATAATATTTGTCATAAAAGGTGTCCTTAAAGATGAATACAGTAAAATAATATTTGTCATAAAAGGTGTCCTTAAAGATGAATACAGTAAAATAATATTCGTCATAAAAGGTGTCCTTAAAGATGAATACAGTAAAATAATATTCGTCATAAAACATGTCCTTAAAGATGAATACAGTAAAATAATATTTGTCATAAAACCTGTCCTTAAAGATGAATAGAATACAATATTTGTCATAAAACATGTCCTTAAAGATGAATACAGTAAAATAATATTTGTCATAAAACATGTCCTTAAAGATGAATAGAATAAAATATTTGTCATAAAACATGTCCTTAAAGAGGAATACAGTAAAATAATATTTGTCATAAAACATGTCCTTAAAGATGAATACAGTAAAATAATATTTGTCATAAAACATGTCCTTAAAGATGAATACAGTCAAATAATATTTGTCATAAAACATGTCCTTAAAGATGAATACAGTCAAATATTTGTCATAAAACATGTCCTTAAAGATGAATACAGTAAAATAATATTTGTCATAAAACATGTCCTTAAAGATGAATACAGTAAAATATTATTCGTCATAAAAGGTGTCCTTAAAGATGAATACAGTAAAATAATATTCGTCATAAAAGGTGTCCTTAAAGATGAATACAGTAAAATAATATTCTTCATAAAACATGTCCTTAAAGATGAATAGAATAAAATATTTGTCATAAAACATGTCCTTAAAGATGAATACAGTAAAATAATATTTGTCATAAAACATGTCCTTAAAGATGAATACAGAAAAATAATATTTGTCTCGTAAAACATGGCCTTAAAGATGAATACAGTAAAATAATATTTGTCATAAAACATGTCCTTAAAGATGAATAAAGTAAAATATTTGTCATAAAACATGGCCTTAAAGATGAATACAGTAAAATTATATTTTTCATAAAACATGTCCTTAAAGATGAATACAGTCAAATAATATTTTTCATAAAACATGTCCTTAAAGATGAATACAGTCAAATAATATTTGTCATAAAACATGTCCTTAAAGATTAATACAGTCAAATAATATTTGTCATAAAACATGTCCTTAAAAAACAATACAGTAAAATAATATTTGTCATAAAACATGTCCTTAAAATGAATACTGTAAAATTATATTTGTCATAAAACATGTCCTTAAAGATGAATACAGAAAAATAATATTTGTCTCATAAAACATGTCCTTAAAGATGAATACAGAAAAATAATATTTGTCATAAAAGGTGTCCTTAAAGATGAATACAGCAAAATAATATTTGTCATAAAAGGTGTCCTTAAAGATGAATACAGTAAAATATTTGTCATAAAACATGTCCTTAAAGATGAATACAGAAAAATAATATTTGTCTCATAAAACATGTCCTTAAAGATGAATACAGTAAAATAATATTTGTCATAACACATGTCCTTAAAGATGAATAGAATAAAATATTTGTCATAAAACATGTCCTTAAAGATGAATACAGTAAAATAATATTTGTCATAAAACATGTCCTTAAAGATGAATACAGTAAAATAATATTTGTCATAAAACATGTCCTTAAAGATGAATACAGTAAAATAATATTTGTCGTAAAACATGTCCTTAAAGATGAATAGAATAAAATATTTGTCATAAAACATGTCCTTAAAGATGAATACAGTAAAATAATATTTGTCATAAAACATGTCCTTAAAGATGAATACAGTAAAATAATATTTGTCATAAAACATGTCCTTAAAGATCAATAAAGTAAAATAATATTTGTCATAAAACATGTCCTTAAAGATGTATAAAGTAAAATATTTGTCATAAAACATGTCCTTAAAGATGAATACAGTAAAATAATATTTGTCATAAAACATGTCCTTAAAGATGAATACAGTAAAATATTTGTCATAAAAGGTGTCCTTAAAGATGAATACAGTAAAATAATATTTGTCATAAAAGGTGTCCTTAAAGATGAATACAGTAAAATAATATTTGTCATAAAAGGTGTCCTTAAAGATGAATACAGTAAAATAATATTCGTCATAAAAGGTGTCCTTAAAGATGAATACAGTAAAATAATATTTGTCATAAAACATGTCCTTAAAGATTAATACAGTAAAATAATATTTGTCATAAAACATGTCCTTAAAGATGAATAGAATAAAATATTTGTCATAAAACATGTCCTTAAGGATGAATACAGTAAAATAATATGTGTCATAAAACATGTCCTTAAAGATTAATAGAATAAAATATTTGTCATAAAACATGTCCTTAAAGAGGAATACAGTAAAATAATATTTGTCATAAAACATGTCCTTAAAGATGAATACAGTAAAACAATATTTGTCATAAAACATGTCCTTAAAGATGAATACAGACAAATAATATTTGTCATAAAACATGTCCTTAAAGATGAATAAAGTAAAATAATATTTGTCATAAAACATGTCCTTAAAGATGAATAAAGTAAAATAATATTTGTCATAAAACATGTCCTTAAAGATGAATACAGTAAAATAATATTTGTCATAAAACATGTCCTTAAAGATGAATAGAATAAAATATTTGTCATAAAACATGTCCTTAAAGAGGAATACAGTAAAATAATATTTGTCATAAAACATGTCCTTAAAGATGAATACAGTAAAATAATATTTGTCATAAAACATGTCCTTAAAGATGAATACAGTAAAATAATATTTGTCATAAAACATGTCCTTAAAATGAATACAGTAAAATAATATTTGTCATAAAACATGTCCTTAAAGATGAATACAGTCAAATAATATTTGTCATAAAACATGTCCTTAAAAATTAATACAGTAAAATAATATTTGTCATAAAACATGTCCTTAAAATGAATACAGTAAAATAATATTTGTCATAAAACATGTCCTTAAAGATGAATACAGTAAAATAATATTTGTCATAAAAGGTGTCCTTAAAGATGAATACAGTAAAATATGTGTCATAAAACATGTCCTTAAAGATGAATACAGAAAAATAATATTTGTCTCATAAAACATGTCCTTAAAGATGAATACAGAAAAATAATATTTGTCATAAAAGGTGTCCTTAAAGATGAATAGAGTAAATTAATATTTGTCATAAAAGGTGTCCTCAAAGATGAATACAGTAAAATAATATTTGTCATAAAACATGTCCTTAAAGATGAATACAGAAAAATAATATTTGTCTCATAAAACATGTCCTTAAAGATGAATACAGTAAAATAATATTTATCATAAAAGGTGTCCTTAAAGATGAATAAAGTAAAATAATATTTGTCATAAAACATGTCCTTAAAGATGAATAAAGTCAAATAATATTTGACATAAAACATGTCCTTAAAGATGAATACAGTAAAATAATATTTGTCATAAAAGGTGTCCTTAAAGATGAATAAAGTAAAATAATATTTGTCATAAAACATGTCCTTAAAGATGAATACAGAAAAATAATATTTGTCATAAAAGGTGTCCTTAAAGATGAATACAGTAAAATAATATTTGTCATAAAAGGTGTCCTTAAAGATGAATACAGTATAATAATATTTGTCATAAAAGGTGTCCTTAAAGATGAATAAAGTAAAATCATATTTGTAATAAAACATGTCCTTAAAGATGAATACAGTAAAATAATATTTGTCATAAAAGGTGTCCTTAAAGATGAATACAGTAAAATAATATTCGTCATAAAAGGTGTCCTTAAAGATGAATACAGTAAAATAATATTCGTCATAAAAGGTGTCCTTAAAGATGAATACAGTAAAATAATATTTGTCATAAAACATGTCCTTAAAGATGAATACAGTAAAATAATATTTGTCATAAAACATGTCCTTAAAGATGAATAGAATAAAATATTTGTCATAAAACATGTCCTTAAAGATGAATACAGAAAAATAATATTTGTCATAAAACATGTCCTTAAAGATGAATACAGAAAAATAATATTTGTCTCATAAAACATGGCCTTAAAGATGAATACAGTAAAATAATATTTGTCATAAAACATGTCCTTAAAGATGAATAAAGTAAAATAATATTTGTCATAAAACATGTCCTTAAAGATGAATACAGTCAACTAATATTTGTCATAAAACATGCCCTTAAAGATGAATACAGTAAAATAATATTTTTCATAAAACATGTCCTTAAAGATGAATACAGTCAAATAATATTTTTCATAAAACATGTCCTTAAAGATGAATACAGTAAAATAATATTTTTCATAAAACATGTCCTTAAAGATGAATACAGTCAAATAATATTTGTCATAAAACATGTCCTTAAAAATTAATACAGTAAAATAATATTTGTCATAAAACATGTCCTTAAAGATGAATACAGTAAAATAATATTTGTCATAAAAGGTGTCCTTAAAGATGAATACAGTAAAATAATATTCGTCATAAAAGGTGTCCTTAAAGATGAATACAGTAAAATAATATTCGTCATAAAAGGTGTCCTTAAAGATGAATACAGTAAAATAATATTCGTCATAAAAGGTGTCCTTAAAGATGAATACAGTAAAATAATATTTGTCATAAAACATGTCCTTAAAGATGAATACAGTAAAATAATATTTGTCATAAAACATGTCCTTAAAGATGAATAGAATAAAATATTTGTCATAAAACATGTCCTTAAAGATGAATACAGTAAAATAATATTTGTCATAAAACATGTCCTTAAAGATGAATACAGAAAAATAATATTTGTCTCATAAAACATGGCCTTAAAGATGAATACAGTAAAATAATATTTGTCATAAAACATGTCCTTAAAGATGAATAAAGTAAAATAATATTTGTCATAAAACATGTCCTTAAAGATGAATACAGTCAAATAATATTTGTCATAAAAGGTGTCCTTAAAGATGAATACAGTAAAATAATATTTGTCATAAAAGGTGTCCTTAAAGATGAATAAAGTAAAATCATATTTGTAATAAAACATGTCCTTAAAGATGAATACAGTAAAATAATATTTGTCATAAAAGGTGTCCTTAAAGATGAATAAAGTAAAATAATATTTGTCATAAAACATGTCCTTAAAGATGAATACAGAAAAATAATATTTGTCATAAAACATGTCCTTAAAGATGAATACAGAAAAATAATATTTGTCATAAAACATGTCCTTAAAGATGAATACAGTAAAATAATATTTGTCATAAAAGGTGTCCTTAAAGATGAATACAGTAAAATAATATTCGTCATAAAAGGTGTCCTTAAAGATGAATACAGTAAAATAATATTCGTCATAAAAGGTGTCCTTAAAGATGAATACAGTAAAATAATATTTGTCATAAAACATATCCTTAAAGATGAATACAGTAAAATAATATTTGTCATAAAACATGTCCTTAAAGATGAATAGAATACAATATTTGTCATAAAACATGTCCTTAAAGATGAATACAGAAAAATAATATTTGTCATAAAACATGTCCTTAAAGATGAATACAGAAAAATAATATTTGTCTCATAAAACATGGCCTTAAAGATGAATACAGTAAAATAATATTTGTCATAAAACATGTCCTTAAAGATGAATAAAGTAAAATAATATTTGTCATAAAACATGTCCTTAAAGATGAATACAGTCAAATAATATTTGTCATAAAACATGCCCTTAAAGATGAATACAGTAAAATAATATTTTTCATAAAACATGTCCTTAAAGATGAATACAGTCAAATAATATTTTTCATAAAACATGTCCTTAAAGATGAATACAGTCAATTAATATTTGTCATAAAACATGTCCTTAAAAATTAATACAGTAAAATAATATTTGTCATAAAACATGTCCTTAAAGATGAATACAGAAAAATAATATTTGTCATAAAACATGTCCTTAAAGATGAATACAGAAAAATAATATTTGTCATAAAACATGTCCTTAAAGATGAATACAGTAAAATAATATTTGTCATAAAAGGTGTCCTTAAAGATGAATACAGTCAAATAATATTCGTCATAAAAGGTGTCCTTAAAGATGAATACAGTAAAATAATATTCGTCATAAAAGGTGTCCTTAAAGATGAATACAGTAAAATAATATTTGTCATAAAACATGTCCTTAAAGATGAATACAGTAAAATAATATTTGTCATAAAACATGTCCTTAAAGATGAATAGAATAAAATATTTGTCATAAAACATGTCCTTAAAGATGAATACAGTAAAATAATATTTGTCATAAAACATGTCCTTAAAGATGAATACAGTAAAATAATATTCGTCATAAAAGGTGTCCTTAAAGATGAATACAGTAAAATAATATTTGTCATAAAACATGTCCTTAAAGATGAATACAGTAAAATAATATTTGTCATAAAACATGTCCTTAAAGATGAATAGAATAAAATATTTGTCATAAAACATGTCCTTAAAGATGAATACAGTCAAATAATATTTGTCATAAAACATGCCCTTAAAGATGAATACAGTAAAATAATATTTGTCATAAAACATGTCCTTAAAGATGAATACAGTCAAATAATATTTGTCATAAAACATGTCCTTAAAAATTAATACAGTAAAATAATATTTGTCATAAAACATGTCCTTAAAATGAATACAGTAAAATAATATTTGTCATAAAACATGTCCTTAAAGATGAATACAGAAAAATAATATTTGTCATAAAAGGTGTCCTTAAAGATGAATACAGTAAAATAATATTTGTCATGAAAGGTGTCCTTAAAGATGAATACAGAAAAATAATATTTGTCATGAAAGGTGTCCTTAAAGATGAATACAGAAAAATAATATTTGTCTCATAAAACATGTCCTTAAAGATGAATACAGAAAAATAATATTTGTCATAAAAGGTGTCCTTAAAGATGAATACAGTAAAATAATATTTGTCATAAAAGGTGTCCTTAAAGATGAATACAGTAAAATAATATTTGTCATAAAACATGTCCTTAAAGATGAATACAGAAAAATAATATTTGTCTCATAAAACATGTCCTTAAAGATGAATACAGTAAAATAATATTTGTCATAAAACATGTCCTTAAAGATGAATACAGTAAAATAATATTTGTCATAAAACATGTCCTTAAAGATGAATACAGAAAAATAATATTTGTCATAAAAGGTGTCCTTAAAGATGAATACAGTAAAATAATATTTGTCATAAAACATGTCCTTAAAGATGAATACAGAAAAATAATATTTGTCATAAAAGGTGTCCTTAAAGATGAATACAGTAAAATAATATTTGTCATAAAACATGTCCTTAAAGATGAATACAGAAAAATAATATTTGTCATAAAACATGTCCTTAAAGATGAATACAGTAAAATAATATTTGTCATAAAAGGTGTCCTTAAAGATGAATAAAGTAAAATAATATTTGTCATAAAAGGTGTCCTTAAAGATGAATACAGTAAAATAATATTTGTCATAAAATGTGTCCTTAAAGATGAATACAGTAAAATAATATTTGTCATAAAATATGTCCTTAAAGATGAATACAGTAAAATAATATTTGTCATAAAAGGTGTCCTTAAAGATGAATAAAGTAAAATAATATTTGTCATAAAACATGTCCTTAAAGATGAATACAGTAAAATAATATTTGTCATAAAAGGTGTCCTTAAAGATGAATAAAGTAAAATAATATTTGTCATAAAACATGTCCTTAAAGATGAATGCAGAAAAATAATATTTTTCATAAAACATGTCCTTAAAGATGAATACAGAGAAATAATATTTGTCATAAAAGGTGTCCTTAAAGATGAATACAGTAAAATAATATTTGTCATAAAACATGTCCTTAAAGATGAATACAGAAAAATAATATTTGTCATAAAAGGTGTCCTTAAAGATGAATACAGTAAAATAATATTTGTCATAAAACATGTCCTTAAAGATCAATAAAGTAAAATAATATTTGTCATAAAACATGTCCTTAAAGATGTATAAAGTAAAATAATATTTGTCATAAAACATGTCCTTAAAGATGAATAGAATAAAATATTTGTCATAAAACATGTCCTTAAAGATTAATAGAATAAAATATTTGTCATAAAACATGTCCTTAAAGATTAATACAGTAAAATAATATTTGTCATAAAACATGTCCTTAAAGATGAATACAGTAAAATAATATTTGTCATAAAAGGTGTCCTTAAAGATGAATACAGTAAAATAATATTTGTCATAAAAGGTGTCCTTAAAGATGAATACAGTAAAATAATATTCGTCATAAAAGGTGTCCTTAAAGATGAATACAGTAAAATAATATTCGTCATAAAACATGTCCTTAAAGATGAATACAGTAAAATAATATTTGTCATAAAACCTGTCCTTAAAGATGAATAGAATACAATATTTGTCATAAAACATGTCCTTAAAGATGAATACAGTAAAATAATATTTGTCATAAAACATGTCCTTAAAGATGAATAGAATAAAATATTTGTCATAAAACATGTCCTTAAAGAGGAATACAGTAAAATAATATTTGTCATAAAACATGTCCTTAAAGATGAATACAGTAAAATAATATTTGTCATAAAACATGTCCTTAAAGATGAATACAGTCAAATAATATTTGTCATAAAACATGTCCTTAAAGATGAATACAGTCAAATATTTGTCATAAAACATGTCCTTAAAGATGAATACAGTAAAATAATATTTGTCATAAAACATGTCCTTAAAGATGAATACAGTAAAATATTATTCGTCATAAAAGGTGTCCTTAAAGATGAATACAGTAAAATAATATTCGTCATAAAAGGTGTCCTTAAAGATGAATACAGTAAAATAATATTCTTCATAAAACATGTCCTTAAAGATGAATAGAATAAAATATTTGTCATAAAACATGTCCTTAAAGATGAATACAGTAAAATAATATTTGTCATAAAACATGTCCTTAAAGATGAATACAGAAAAATAATATTTGTCTCGTAAAACATGGCCTTAAAGATGAATACAGTAAAATAATATTTGTCATAAAACATGTCCTTAAAGATGAATAAAGTAAAATATTTGTCATAAAACATGGCCTTAAAGATGAATACAGTAAAATTATATTTTTCATAAAACATGTCCTTAAAGATGAATACAGTCAAATAATATTTTTCATAAAACATGTCCTTAAAGATGAATACAGTCAAATAATATTTGTCATAAAACATGTCCTTAAAGATTAATACAGTCAAATAATATTTGTCATAAAACATGTCCTTAAAAAACAATACAGTAAAATAATATTTGTCATAAAACATGTCCTTAAAATGAATACTGTAAAATTATATTTGTCATAAAACATGTCCTTAAAGATGAATACAGAAAAATAATATTTGTCTCATAAAACATGTCCTTAAAGATGAATACAGAAAAATAATATTTGTCATAAAAGGTGTCCTTAAAGATGAATACAGCAAAATAATATTTGTCATAAAAGGTGTCCTTAAAGATGAATACAGTAAAATATTTGTCATAAAACATGTCCTTAAAGATGAATACAGAAAAATAATATTTGTCTCATAAAACATGTCCTTAAAGATGAATACAGTAAAATAATATTTGTCATAACACATGTCCTTAAAGATGAATAGAATAAAATATTTGTCATAAAACATGTCCTTAAAGATGAATACAGTAAAATAATATTTGTCATAAAACATGTCCTTAAAGATGAATACAGTAAAATAATATTTGTCATAAAACATGTCCTTAAAGATGAATACAGTAAAATAATATTTGTCGTAAAACATGTCCTTAAAGATGAATAGAATAAAATATTTGTCATAAAACATGTCCTTAAAGATGAATACAGTAAAATAATATTTGTCATAAAACATGTCCTTAAAGATGAATACAGTAAAATAATATTTGTCATAAAACATGTCCTTAAAGATCAATAAAGTAAAATAATATTTGTCATAAAACATGTCCTTAAAGATGTATAAAGTAAAATATTTGTCATAAAACATGTCCTTAAAGATGAATACAGTAAAATAATATTTGTCATAAAACATGTCCTTAAAGATGAATACAGTAAAATATTTGTCATAAAAGGTGTCCTTAAAGATGAATACAGTAAAATAATATTTGTCATAAAAGGTGTCCTTAAAGATGAATACAGTAAAATAATATTTGTCATAAAAGGTGTCCTTAAAGATGAATACAGTAAAATAATATTCGTCATAAAAGGTGTCCTTAAAGATGAATACAGTAAAATAATATTTGTCATAAAACATGTCCTTAAAGATTAATACAGTAAAATAATATTTGTCATAAAACATGTCCTTAAAGATGAATAGAATAAAATATTTGTCATAAAACATGTCCTTAAGGATGAATACAGTAAAATAATATGTGTCATAAAACATGTCCTTAAAGATTAATAGAATAAAATATTTGTCATAAAACATGTCCTTAAAGAGGAATACAGTAAAATAATATTTGTCATAAAACATGTCCTTAAAGATGAATACAGTAAAACAATATTTGTCATAAAACATGTCCTTAAAGATGAATACAGACAAATAATATTTGTCATAAAACATGTCCTTAAAGATGAATAAAGTAAAATAATATTTGTCATAAAACATGTCCTTAAAGATGAATAAAGTAAAATAATATTTGTCATAAAACATGTCCTTAAAGATGAATACAGTAAAATAATATTTGTCATAAAACATGTCCTTAAAGATGAATAGAATAAAATATTTGTCATAAAACATGTCCTTAAAGAGGAATACAGTAAAATAATATTTGTCATAAAACATGTCCTTAAAGATGAATACAGTAAAATAATATTTGTCATAAAACATGTCCTTAAAGATGAATACAGTAAAATAATATTTGTCATAAAACATGTCCTTAAAATGAATACAGTAAAATAATATTTGTCATAAAACATGTCCTTAAAGATGAATACAGTCAAATAATATTTGTCATAAAACATGTCCTTAAAAATTAATACAGTAAAATAATATTTGTCATAAAACATGTCCTTAAAATGAATACAGTAAAATAATATTTGTCATAAAACATGTCCTTAAAGATGAATACAGTAAAATAATATTTGTCATAAAAGGTGTCCTTAAAGATGAATACAGTAAAATATGTGTCATAAAACATGTCCTTAAAGATGAATACAGAAAAATAATATTTGTCTCATAAAACATGTCCTTAAAGATGAATACAGAAAAATAATATTTGTCATAAAAGGTGTCCTTAAAGATGAATAGAGTAAATTAATATTTGTCATAAAAGGTGTCCTCAAAGATGAATACAGTAAAATAATATTTGTCATAAAACATGTCCTTAAAGATGAATACAGAAAAATAATATTTGTCTCATAAAACATGTCCTTAAAGATGAATACAGTAAAATAATATTTATCATAAAAGGTGTCCTTAAAGATGAATAAAGTAAAATAATATTTGTCATAAAACATGTCCTTAAAGATGAATAAAGTCAAATAATATTTGACATAAAACATGTCCTTAAAGATGAATACAGTAAAATAATATTTGTCATAAAAGGTGTCCTTAAAGATGAATAAAGTAAAATAATATTTGTCATAAAACATGTCCTTAAAGATGAATACAGAAAAATAATATTTGTCATAAAAGGTGTCCTTAAAGATGAATACAGTAAAATAATATTTGTCATAAAAGGTGTCCTTAAAGATGAATACAGTATAATAATATTTGTCATAAAAGGTGTCCTTAAAGATGAATAAAGTAAAATCATATTTGTAATAAAACATGTCCTTAAAGATGAATACAGTAAAATAATATTTGTCATAAAAGGTGTCCTTAAAGATGAATACAGTAAAATAATATTCGTCATAAAAGGTGTCCTTAAAGATGAATACAGTAAAATAATATTCGTCATAAAAGGTGTCCTTAAAGATGAATACAGTAAAATAATATTTGTCATAAAACATGTCCTTAAAGATGAATACAGTAAAATAATATTTGTCATAAAACATGTCCTTAAAGATGAATAGAATAAAATATTTGTCATAAAACATGTCCTTAAAGATGAATACAGAAAAATAATATTTGTCATAAAACATGTCCTTAAAGATGAATACAGAAAAATAATATTTGTCTCATAAAACATGGCCTTAAAGATGAATACAGTAAAATAATATTTGTCATAAAACATGTCCTTAAAGATGAATAAAGTAAAATAATATTTGTCATAAAACATGTCCTTAAAGATGAATACAGTCAACTAATATTTGTCATAAAACATGCCCTTAAAGATGAATACAGTAAAATAATATTTTTCATAAAACATGTCCTTAAAGATGAATACAGTCAAATAATATTTTTCATAAAACATGTCCTTAAAGATGAATACAGTAAAATAATATTTTTCATAAAACATGTCCTTAAAGATGAATACAGTCAAATAATATTTGTCATAAAACATGTCCTTAAAAATTAATACAGTAAAATAATATTTGTCATAAAACATGTCCTTAAAGATGAATACAGTAAAATAATATTTGTCATAAAAGGTGTCCTTAAAGATGAATACAGTAAAATAATATTCGTCATAAAAGGTGTCCTTAAAGATGAATACAGTAAAATAATATTCGTCATAAAAGGTGTCCTTAAAGATGAATACAGTAAAATAATATTCGTCATAAAAGGTGTCCTTAAAGATGAATACAGTAAAATAATATTTGTCATAAAACATGTCCTTAAAGATGAATACAGTAAAATAATATTTGTCATAAAACATGTCCTTAAAGATGAATAGAATAAAATATTTGTCATAAAACATGTCCTTAAAGATGAATACAGTAAAATAATATTTGTCATAAAACATGTCCTTAAAGATGAATACAGAAAAATAATATTTGTCTCATAAAACATGGCCTTAAAGATGAATACAGTAAAATAATATTTGTCATAAAACATGTCCTTAAAGATGAATAAAGTAAAATAATATTTGTCATAAAACATGTCCTTAAAGATGAATACAGTCAAATAATATTTGTCATAAAAGGTGTCCTTAAAGATGAATACAGTAAAATAATATTTGTCATAAAAGGTGTCCTTAAAGATGAATAAAGTAAAATCATATTTGTAATAAAACATGTCCTTAAAGATGAATACAGTAAAATAATATTTGTCATAAAAGGTGTCCTTAAAGATGAATAAAGTAAAATAATATTTGTCATAAAACATGTCCTTAAAGATGAATACAGAAAAATAATATTTGTCATAAAACATGTCCTTAAAGATGAATACAGAAAAATAATATTTGTCATAAAACATGTCCTTAAAGATGAATACAGTAAAATAATATTTGTCATAAAAGGTGTCCTTAAAGATGAATACAGTAAAATAATATTCGTCATAAAAGGTGTCCTTAAAGATGAATACAGTAAAATAATATTCGTCATAAAAGGTGTCCTTAAAGATGAATACAGTAAAATAATATTTGTCATAAAACATATCCTTAAAGATGAATACAGTAAAATAATATTTGTCATAAAACATGTCCTTAAAGATGAATAGAATACAATATTTGTCATAAAACATGTCCTTAAAGATGAATACAGAAAAATAATATTTGTCATAAAACATGTCCTTAAAGATGAATACAGAAAAATAATATTTGTCTCATAAAACATGGCCTTAAAGATGAATACAGTAAAATAATATTTGTCATAAAACATGTCCTTAAAGATGAATAAAGTAACATAATATTTGTCATAAAACATGTCCTTAAAGATGAATACAGTCAAATAATATTTGTCATAAAACATGCCCTTAAAGATGAATACAGTAAAATAATATTTTTCATAAAACATGTCCTTAAAGATGAATACAGTCAAATAATATTTTTCATAAAACATGTCCTTAAAGATGAATACAGTCAATTAATATTTGTCATAAAACATGTCCTTAAAAATTAATACAGTAAAATAATATTTGTCATAAAACATGTCCTTAAAGATGAATACAGAAAAATAATATTTGTCATAAAACATGTCCTTAAAGATGAATACAGAAAAATAATATTTGTCATAAAACATGTCCTTAAAGATGAATACAGTAAAATAATATTTGTCATAAAAGGTGTCCTTAAAGATGAATACAGTCAAATAATATTCGTCATAAAAGGTGTCCTTAAAGATGAATACAGTAAAATAATATTCGTCATAAAAGGTGTCCTTAAAGATGAATACAGTAAAATAATATTTGTCATAAAACATGTCCTTAAAGATGAATACAGTAAAATAATATTTGTCATAAAACATGTCCTTAAAGATGAATAGAATAAAATATTTGTCATAAAACATGTCCTTAAAGATGAATACAGTAAAATAATATTTGTCATAAAACATGTCCTTAAAGATGAATACAGTAAAATAATATTCGTCATAAAAGGTGTCCTTAAAGATGAATACAGTAAAATAATATTTGTCATAAAACATGTCCTTAAAGATGAATACAGTAAAATAATATTTGTCATAAAACATGTCCTTAAAGATGAATAGAATAAAATATTTGTCATAAAACATGTCCTTAAAGATGAATACAGTCAAATAATATTTGTCATAAAACATGCCCTTAAAGATGAATACAGTAAAATAATATTTGTCATAAAACATGTCCTTAAAGATGAATACAGTCAAATAATATTTGTCATAAAACATGTCCTTAAAAATTAATACAGTAAAATAATATTTGTCATAAAACATGTCCTTAAAATGAATACAGTAAAATAATATTTGTCATAAAACATGTCCTTAAAGATGAATACAGAAAAATAATATTTGTCATAAAAGGTGTCCTTAAAGATGAATACAGTAAAATAATATTTGTCATGAAAGGTGTCCTTAAAGATGAATACAGAAAAATAATATTTGTCATGAAAGGTGTCCTTAAAGATGAATACAGAAAAATAATATTTGTCTCATAAAACATGTCCTTAAAGATGAATACAGAAAAATAATATTTGTCATAAAAGGTGTCCTTAAAGATGAATACAGTAAAATAATATTTGTCATAAAAGGTGTCCTTAAAGATGAATACAGTAAAATAATATTTGTCATAAAACATGTCCTTAAAGATGAATACAGAAAAATAATATTTGTCTCATAAAACATGTCCTTAAAGATGAATACAGTAAAATAATATTTGTCATAAAACATGTCCTTAAAGATGAATACAGTAAAATAATATTTGTCATAAAACATGTCCTTAAAGATGAATACAGAAAAATAATATTTGTCATAAAAGGTGTCCTTAAAGATGAATACAGTAAAATAATATTTGTCATAAAACATGTCCTTAAAGATGAATACAGAAAAATAATATTTGTCATAAAAGGTGTCCTTAAAGATGAATACAGTAAAATAATATTTGTCATAAAACATGTCCTTAAAGATGAATACAGAAAAATAATATTTGTCATAAAACATGTCCTTAAAGATGAATACAGTAAAATAATATTTGTCATAAAAGGTGTCCTTAAAGATGAATAAAGTAAAATAATATTTGTCATAAAAGGTGTCCTTAAAGATGAATACAGTAAAATAATATTTGTCATAAAAGGTGTCCTTAAAGATGAATACAGTAAAATAATATTTGTCATAAAATATGTCCTTAAAGATGAATACAGTAAAATAATATTTGTCATAAAAGGTGTCCTTAAAGATGAATAAAGTAAAATAATATTTGTCATAAAACATGTCCTTAAAGATGAATACAGTAAAATAATATTTGTCATAAAAGGTGTCCTTAAAGATGAATAAAGTAAAATAATATTTGTCATAAAACATGTCCTTAAAGATGAATGCAGAAAAATAATATTTTTCATAAAACATGTCCTTAAAGATGAATACAGAGAAATAATATTTGTCATAAAAGGTGTCCTTAAAGATGAATACAGTAAAATAATATTTGTCATAAAACATGTCCTTAAAGATGAATACAGAAAAATAATATTTGTCATAAAAGGTGTCCTTAAAGATGAATACAGTAAAATAATATTTGTCATAAAACATGTCCTTAAAGATGAATACAGAAAAATAATATTTGTCATAAAACATGTCCTTAAAGATGAATACAGTAAAATAATATTTGTCATAAAAGGTGTCCTTAAAGATGAATAAAGTAAAATAATATTTGTCATAAAAGGTGTCCTTAAAGATGAATACAGTAAAATAATATTTGTCATAAAAGGTGTCCTTAAAGATGAATACAGTAAAATAATATTTGTCATAAAATATGTCCTTAAAGATGAATACAGTAAAATAATATTTGTCATAAAAGGTGTCCTTAAAGATGAATAAAGTAAAATAATATTTGTCATAAAACATGTCCTTAAAGATGAATACAGTAAAATAATATTTGTCATAAAACATGTCCTTAAAGATTAATACAGTAAAATAATATTTGTCATAAAACATGTCCTTAAAGATGAATAGAATAAAATATTTGTCATAAAACATGTCCTTAAGGATGAATACAGTAAAATAATATGTGTCATAAAACATGTCCTTAAAGATTAATAGAATAAAATATTTGTCATAAAACATGTCCTTAAAGAGGAATACAGTAAAATAATATTTGTCATAAAACATGTCCTTAAAGATGAATACAGTAAAACAATATTTGTCATAAAACATGTCCTTAAAGATGAATACAGACAAATAATATTTGTCATAAAACATGTCCTTAAAGATGAATAAAGTAAAATAATATTTGTCATAAAACATGTCCTTAAAGATGAATAAAGTAAAATAATATTTGTCATAAAACATGTCCTTAAAGATGAATACAGTAAAATAATATTTGTCATAAAACATGTCCTTAAAGATGAATAGAATAAAATATTTGTCATAAAACATGTCCTTAAAGAGGAATACAGTAAAATAATATTTGTCATAAAACATGTCCTTAAAGATGAATACAGTAAAATAATATTTGTCATAAAACATGTCCTTAAAGATGAATACAGTAAAATAATATTTGTCATAAAACATGTCCTTAAAATGAATACAGTAAAATAATATTTGTCATAAAACATGTCCTTAAAGATGAATACAGTCAAATAATATTTGTCATAAAACATGTCCTTAAAAATTAATACAGTAAAATAATATTTGTCATAAAACATGTCCTTAAAATGAATACAGTAAAATAATATTTGTCATAAAACATGTCCTTAAAGATGAATACAGTAAAATAATATTTGTCATAAAAGGTGTCCTTAAAGATGAATACAGTAAAATATGTGTCATAAAACATGTCCTTAAAGATGAATACAGAAAAATAATATTTGTCTCATAAAACATGTCCTTAAAGATGAATACAGAAAAATAATATTTGTCATAAAAGGTGTCCTTAAAGATGAATAGAGTAAATTAATATTTGTCATAAAAGGTGTCCTCAAAGATGAATACAGTAAAATAATATTTGTCATAAAACATGTCCTTAAAGATGAATACAGAAAAATAATATTTGTCTCATAAAACATGTCCTTAAAGATGAATACAGTAAAATAATATTTATCATAAAAGGTGTCCTTAAAGATGAATAAAGTAAAATAATATTTGTCATAAAACATGTCCTTAAAGATGAATAAAGTCAAATAATATTTGACATAAAACATGTCCTTAAAGATGAATACAGTAAAATAATATTTGTCATAAAAGGTGTCCTTAAAGATGAATAAAGTAAAATAATATTTGTCATAAAACATGTCCTTAAAGATGAATACAGAAAAATAATATTTGTCATAAAAGGTGTCCTTAAAGATGAATACAGTAAAATAATATTTGTCATAAAAGGTGTCCTTAAAGATGAATACAGTATAATAATATTTGTCATAAAAGGTGTCCTTAAAGATGAATAAAGTAAAATCATATTTGTAATAAAACATGTCCTTAAAGATGAATACAGTAAAATAATATTTGTCATAAAAGGTGTCCTTAAAGATGAATACAGTAAAATAATATTCGTCATAAAAGGTGTCCTTAAAGATGAATACAGTAAAATAATATTCGTCATAAAAGGTGTCCTTAAAGATGAATACAGTAAAATAATATTTGTCATAAAACATGTCCTTAAAGATGAATACAGTAAAATAATATTTGTCATAAAACATGTCCTTAAAGATGAATAGAATAAAATATTTGTCATAAAACATGTCCTTAAAGATGAATACAGAAAAATAATATTTGTCATAAAACATGTCCTTAAAGATGAATACAGAAAAATAATATTTGTCTCATAAAACATGTCCTTAAAGATGAATACAGTAAAATAATATTTGTCATAAAACATGTCCTTAAAGATGAATAAAGTAAAATAATATTTGTCATAAAACATGTCCTTAAAGATGAATACAGTCAAATAATATTTGTCATAAAACATGTCCTTAAAGATGAATAAAGTAAAATAATATTTGTCATAAAACATGTCCTTAAAGATGAATACAGTCAAATAATATTTGTCATAAAACATGCCCTTAAAGATGAATACAGTAAAATAATATTTTTCATAAAACATGTCCTTAAAGATGAATACAGTCAAATAATATTTTTCATAAAACATGTCCTTAAAGATGAATACAGTAAAATAATATTTTTCATAAAACATGTCCTTAAAGATGAATACAGTCAAATAATATTTGTCATAAAACATGTCCTTAAAAATTAATACAGTAAAATAATATTTGTCATAAAACATGTCCTTAAAGATGAATACAGTAAAATAATATTTGTCATAAAAGGTGTCCTTAAAGATGAATACAGTAAAATAATATTCGTCATAAAAGGTGTCCTTAAAGATGAATACAGTAAAATAATATTCGTCATAAAAGGTGTCCTTAAAGATGAATACAGTAAAATAATATTCGTCATAAAAGGTGTCCTTAAAGATGAATACAGTAAAATAATATTTGTCATAAAACATGTCCTTAAAGATGAATACAGTAAAATAATATTTGTCATAAAACATGTCCTTAAAGATGAATAGAATAAAATATTTGTCATAAAACATGTCCTTAAAGATGAATACAGTAAAATAATATTTGTCATAAAACATGTCCTTAAAGATGAATACAGAAAAATAATATTTGTCTCATAAAACATGGCCTTAAAGATGAATACAGTAAAATAATATTTGTCATAAAACATGTCCTTAAAGATGAATAAAGTAAAATAATATTTGTCATAAAACATGTCCTTAAAGATGAATACAGTCAAATAATATTTGTCATAAAAGGTGTCCTTAAAGATGAATACAGTAAAATAATATTTGTCATAAAAGGTGTCCTTAAAGATGAATAAAGTAAAATCATATTTGTAATAAAACATGTCCTTAAAGATGAATACAGTAAAATAATATTTGTCATAAAAGGTGTCCTTAAAGATGAATAAAGTAAAATAATATTTGTCATAAAACATGTCCTTAAAGATGAATACAGAAAAATAATATTTGTCATAAAACATGTCCTTAAAGATGAATACAGAAAAATAATATTTGTCATAAAACATGTCCTTAAAGATGAATACAGTAAAATAATATTTGTCATAAAAGGTGTCCTTAAAGATGAATACAGTAAAATAATATTCGTCATAAAAGGTGTCCTTAAAGATGAATACAGTAAAATAATATTCGTCATAAAAGGTGTCCTTAAAGATGAATACAGTAAAATAATATTTGTCATAAAACATATCCTTAAAGATGAATACAGTAAAATAATATTTGTCATAAAACATGTCCTTAAAGATGAATAGAATACAATATTTGTCATAAAACATGTCCTTAAAGATGAATACAGAAAAATAATATTTGTCATAAAACATGTCCTTAAAGATGAATACAGAAAAATAATATTTGTCTCATAAAACATGGCCTTAAAGATGAATACAGTAAAATAATATTCGTCATAAAACATGTCCTTAAAGATGAATAAAGTAAAATAATATTTGTCATAAAACATGTCCTTAAAGATGAATACAGTCAAATAATATTTGTCATAAAACATGCCCTTAAAGATGAATACAGTAAAATAATATTTTTCATAAAACATGTCCTTAAAGATGAATACAGTCAAATAATATTTTTCATAAAACATGTCCTTAAAGATGAATACAGTCAATTAATATTTGTCATAAAACATGTCCTTAAAAATTAATACAGTAAAATAATATTTGTCATAAAACATGTCCTTAAAGATGAATACAGAAAAATAATATTTGTCATAAAACATGTCCTTAAAGATGAATACAGAAAAATAATATTTGTCATAAAACATGTCCTTAAAGATGAATACAGTAAAATAATATTTGTCATAAAAGGTGTCCTTAAAGATGAATACAGTCAAATAATATTCCTCATAAAAGGTGTCCTTAAAGATGAATACAGTAAAATAATATTCGTCATAAAAGGTGTCCTTAAAGATGAATACAGTAAAATAATATTTGTCATAAAACATGTCCTTAAAGATGAATACAGTAAAATAATATTTGTCATAAAACATGTCCTTAAAGATGAATAGAATAAAATATTTGTCATAAAACATGTCCTTAAAGATGAATACAGTAAAATAATATTTGTCATAAAACATGTCCTTAAAGATGAATACAGTAAAATAATATTCGTCATAAAAGGTGTCCTTAAAGATGAATACAGTAAAATAATATTTGTCATAAAACATGTCCTTAAAGATGAATACAGTAAAATAATATTTGTCATAAAACATGTCCTTAAAGATGAATAGAATAAAATATTTGTCATAAAACATGTCCTTAAAGATGAATACAGTCAAATAATATTTGTCATAAAACATGCCCTTAAAGATGAATACAGTAAAATAATATTTGTCATAAAACATGTCCTTAAAGATGAATACAGTCAAATAATATTTGTCATAAAACATGTCCTTAAAAATTAATACAGTAAAATAATATTTGTCATAAAACATGTCCTTAAAATGAATACAGTAAAATAATATTTGTCATAAAACATGTCCTTAAAGATGAATACAGAAAAATAATATTTGTCATAAAAGGTGTCCTTAAAGATGAATACAGTAAAATAATATTTGTCATGAAAGGTGTCCTTAAAGATGAATACAGAAAAATAATATTTGTCATGAAACATGTCCTTAAAGATGAATACAGAAAAATAATATTTGTCATAAAACATGTCCTTAAAGATGAATACAGTAAAATAATATTTGTCATAAAACATGTCCTTAAAGATGAATACAGAAAAATAATATTTGTCATAAAAGGTGTCCTTAAAGATGAATACAGTAAAATAATATTTGTCATAAAACATGTCCTTAAAGATGAATACAGAAAAATAATATTTGTCATAAAACATGTCCTTAAAGATGAATACAGTAAAATAATATTTGTCATAAAAGGTGTCCTTAAAGATGAATAAAGTAAAATAATATTTGTCATAAAAGGTGTCCTTAAAGATGAATACAGTAAAATAATATTTGTCATAAAAGGTGTCCTTAAAGATGAATACAGTAAAATAATATTTGTCATAAAATATGTCCTTAAAGATGAATACAGTAAAATAATATTTGTCATAAAAGGTGTCCTTAAAGATGAATAAAGTAAAATAATATTTGTCATAAAACATGTCCTTAAAGATGAATACAGTAAAATAATATTTGTCATAAAAGGTGTCCTTAAAGATGAATAAAGTAAAATAATATTTGTCATAAAACATGTCCTTAAAGATGAATGCAGAAAAATAATATTTTTCATAAAACATGTCCTTAAAGATGAATACAGAGAAATAATATTTGTCATAAAAGGTGTCCTTAAAGATGAATACAGTAAAATAATATTTGTCATAAAACATGTCCTTAAAGATGAATACAGAAAAATAATATTTGTCATAAAAGGTGTCCTTAAAGATGAATACAGTAAAATAATATTTGTCATAAAACATGTCCTTAAAGATGAATACAGAAAAATAATATTTGTCATAAAACATGTCCTTAAAGATGAATACAGTAAAATAATATTTGTCATAAAAGGTGTCCTTAAAGATGAATAAAGTAAAATAATATTTGTCATAAAAGGTGTCCTTAAAGATGAATACAGTAAAATAATATTTGTCATAAAAGGTGTCCTTAAAGATGAATACAGTAAAATAATATTTGTCATAAAATATGTCCTTAAAGATGAATACAGTAAAATAATATTTGTCATAAAAGGTGTCCTTAAAGATGAATAAAGTAAAATAATATTTGTCATAAAACATGTCCTTAAAGATGAATACAGTAAAATAATATTTGTCATAAAAGGTGTCCTTAAAGATGAATAAAGTAAAATAATATTTGTCATAAAACATGTCCTTAAAGATGAATGCAGAAAAATATTATTTGTCATAAAAGGTGTCCTTAAAGATGAATACAGTACAATAATATTTGTCATAAAAGGTGTCCTTAAAGATGAATACAGTTCAATAATGTTTGTCATAAAAGGTGTCCTTAAAGATGAATACAGAAAAATAATATTTGTCATAAAAGGTGTCCTTAAAGATGAATACAGAAAAATAATATTTGTCATAAAAGGTATCCTTAAAAATTAACACAGTAAAATAATATTTGTCATAAAAGGTGTCCTTAAAGATGAATACAGTAAAATAATATTTGTCATAAAACATGTCCTTAAAGATGAATACAGAAAAATAATATTTGTCATAAAACATGTCCTTAAAGATGAATACAGTAAAATAATATTTGTCATAAAAGGTGTCCTTAAAGATGAATAAAGTAAAATAATATTTGTCATAAAAGGTGTCCTTAAAGATGAATACAGTAAAATAATATTTGTCATAAAAGGTGTCCTTAAAGATGAATACAGTAAAATAATATTTGTCATAAAACATGTCCTTAAAGATGAATACAGTAAAATAATATTTGTCATAAAAGGTGTCCTTAAAGATGAATAAAGTAAAATAATATTTGTCATAAAACATGTCCTTAAAGATGAATACAGTAAAATAATATTTGTCATAAAAGGTGTCCTTAAACATGAATAAAGTAAAATAATATTTGTCATAAAACATGTCCTTAAAGATGAATACAGAAAAATAATATTTGTCATAAAAGGTGTCCTTAAAGATGAATACAGTAAAATAATATTTGTCATAAAAGGTGTCCTTAAAGATGAATACAGTAAAATAATATTTGTCATAAAACATGTCCTTAAAGATGAATACAGTAAAATAATATTTGTCATAAAAGGTGTCCTTAAAGATGAATACAGTACAATAATATTTGTCATAAAAGGTGTCCTTAAAGATGAATACAGTTCAATAATGTTTGTCATAAAAGGTGTCCTTAAAGATGAATACAGAAAAATAATATTTGTCATAAAAGGTGTCCTTAAAGATGAATACAGAAAAATAATATTTGTCATAAAATGTATCCTTAAAAATTAACACAGTAAAATAATATTTGTCATAAAAGGTATCCTTAAAAATTAACACAGTAAAATAATATTTGTCATAAAAGGTGTCCTTAAAGATGAATACAGTAAAATAATATTTGTCATAAAACATGTCCTTAAAGATGAATACAGTAAAATAATAATTGTCATAAAAGGTGTCCTTAAAGATGAATACAGTACAATAATATTTGTCATAAAAGGTGTCCTTAAAGATGAATACAGTTCAATAATGTTTGTCATAAAAGGTGTCCTTAAAGATGAATACAGAAAAATAATATTTGTCATAAAAGGTGTCCTTAAAGATGAATACAGAAAAATAATATTTGTCATAAAATGTATCCTTAAAAATTAACACAGTAAAATAATATTTGTCATAAAAGGTATCCTTAAAAATTAACACAGTAAAATAATATTTGTCATAAAAGGTGTCCTTAAAGATGAATACAGTAAAATAATATTTGTCATAAAACATGTCCTTAAAGATGAATACAGTAAAATAACAATTGTCATAAAAGGTGTCCTTAAAGATGAATACAGTAGAATAATATGTCAAGTGGAGCTGAAGGATGTTAGCAGGCAGACAAAAAGCGAGGTCTGTTTCTTTGTCCGAGTGATTTACAGTGAGAACGTGCACTCGCATGACTTTTTGATAGTAGTCGCCTCTCCAGCTTGTCATTGAGTAACCTTGTGACGAGCAGCGTTGCTCTCGTCCTTCTGCCAAGGTGTCGCGTACTTGCTGCCTCCAAGGTGGATCTCATGGAAGACTAGAAGAAGCAGTCACCTTCCAAACAGGATGGAATAGTTGGCACTCTTTGCTGAGCTCTACATCCTATAATAACTATCATTCTCATTTGGTATCACTGTTTATCTTGTTTATATTGTTTATTGTTTCACTGCATCACAATAACCCATTCAATTCAATTTTGCTCAAATTATTTTTGATATACCGTAAGATAAATAATAATAAAAATAACATTTTCATTTAACCTAATTTAACTTTATACAAAAGCAGATTGCTTTTGATGGTTTTATTTAGAACACTGTCTTACACAACACTTCCTGATGTATAATACAATGCAAAAATGTCCATTTCTGTCACTTTATCCTGCATCCTCTTTAAAAAGTCCAACATTTTTCCCCGTCAGATTTGGACAACCATCTGTTGTCACACCTGCCAGCTTGTCCCATTTCTGTCCTCCATCCATCCATCCATCTTCTTCCGCTTATCCGAGGTCGGGTCGCGGGGGCAGCAGCCTAAGCAGGGAAACCCAGACTTCCCTCTCCCCAGCCACTTCGTCCAGTTCTTCCCGGGGGATCCCGAGGCGTTCCCAGGCCATAGTCTTCCCAACGCGTCCTGGGTCTTCCCCGTGGCTTCCTACCGGTCGGACGTGCCCTAAACACCTCCCTAGGGAGGCGTTCGGGTGGCATCCTGACCAGATGCCCGAACTACCTCATCTGGCTCCTCTCGATGTGGAGGAGCAGCGGCTTTACTTTGAGCTCCTCCCGGATGGCAGAGCTTCTCACCCTATCTCTAAGGGAGAGACCCGCCACCCGGCGGAGGAAACTCATTTCGGCCGCTTGTACCCGTGATCTTGTCCTTTCGGTCATAACCCAAAGCTTATGACCATAGGTGAGGATGGGAACGTAGATCGACCGGTAAATTGAGAGCTTTGCCTTCCGACTCAGCTCCTTCTTCAACACAACGGATCGATACAGCGTCCGCAATACTGAAGACGCCGCACCGATCCGCCTGTCGATCTCACGATCCACTCTTCCCTCACTCGTGAACAAGACTCCGAGGTACTTGAACTCCTCCACTTGGGGCAGGGTCTCCTCCGCAACCCGGAGATGGCACTCCACCCTTTTCCGGGCGAGAACCATGGACTCGGACTTGGAGGTGCTGATTCTCATCCCAGTCGCTTCACACTCGGCTGCGAACCGATCCAGTGAGAGTTGAAGATCCTGGCCAGATGAAGCCATCAGGACCACATCATCTGCAAAAAGCAGAGACCTAATCCTGCAGCCACCAAACCAGATCCCCTCAACGCCTTGACTGCGCCTACACATTCCGTCCATAAAAGTTATGAACAGAATCGGTGACAAAGGCCAGCCTTGGCGGAGTCCAACCCTCACTGGAAACGTGTCCGACTTACTGCCGGCAATGCGGACCAAGCTCTGGCACTGATCGTACAGGGAGCGGACCGCCACAATCAGACAGTCCGATACCCCATACTCTCTGAGCACTCCCCACAACACTTCCCGAGGGACACGGTCGAATGCCTTCTCCAAGTCCACAAAACACATGTAGACTGGTTGGGCAAACTCCCATGCACCCTCAAGGACCCTGCCGAGAGTATAGAACTGGTCCACAGTTCCACGACCAGGACGAAAACCACACTGTTCCTCCTGAATCCGAGGTTCGACTATCCGGCGTCGCCTCCTCTCCAGCACACCTGAATAGACCTTACCGGGAAGGCTGAGGAGTGTGATCCCACAATAGTTAGAACACACCCTCCGGTTCCCCTTCTTAAAGAGAGGAACCACCACCCCGGTCTGCCAATCCAGAGGTACCGCCCCCGATGCCCACGCGATGCTGCAGAGTCTTGTCAACCAAGACAGCCCCACAGCATCCAGAGCCTTAAGGAACTCCGGGCGGATCTCATCCACTCCCGGGGCCTTGCCACCAAGGAGCTTTTTAACTACCTCAGCAACCTCAGCCCCAGAAATAGGAGAGCCCACCACAGAATCCCCAGGCACTGCTTCCCCATAGGAAGACGTGTTGGTGGGATTGAGGGGGTCTTCGAAGTATTCCCTCCACCGATCCACAACATCCGCAGTCGAGGTCAGCAGCACACCATCCTCACCATACACGGTGTTGATAGTGCACTGCTTCCCCTTCCTGAGGCGGCGGATGGTGGTCCAGAATTGCTTCAAAGCCGTCTGGAAGTCGTTTTCCATTTCATGTCCAAACACGCATTTACCTATGTGAACAAGTCATTACCTGTGGTTGTCTCTTTAATTGACTGCATGGCTGCCAGCTCCTCCGTGATTTGAAAGTCTGCAGTTATCCCACGTAAGAAGATGAGCACTTGGGCGGTGTCACGTACATCGCAGCTCTCATCCAAAGCCAGCGAAAAACAGTCAAAGTCGGCCGTTCTGTTCTTCAGCTGAAGCTCCAAGTTGCCAGCGATGGTCTCAACCCGCCTCGTTACAGTGCGTCGGGAGAGTGACACGTTCTCAAATGCGCTACTCTTCTCCGGGCATTTCAGCGCAACAGACAGATTCCGGTATTTTTCCTGGTGCTTCGTCGTGTAGTGGCGATTCCAATGATATTCTTTGAACACAGCAACATGTGTACCACAAATTAAGCACACAGCTTTACCTTTAAGTTCTGTAAAGAAATACTTGGCAGTCCATGTCTTGTTGAAAACACGCCATTCCTCATCAACTTTTCTCTTTTTAGCATCTCGGGTGTAAACCGTGCATCACTTGTCGCTATGCACCTCCACTCACAGGTTACACACGGACATACGGCCATAAATAACACTTTTCAAAATAAAAGCAGCACAGTTGTATTGCACGCACGACATAGATGTTTTTTTAAATGTATTGTGTCATTTGTGATTGCCGCTGTTCACATTCACTCACAATCGCGCACGAGCGTACGTCCACACGGAAGTAATACAAATAACGCTTTTCAAAACAAAAGCAGCACCGTTGTATTGCACACTCGACATAGATACTTTTTTAAATGTATTTTGTAATTTATGATTGGCCTCACCGGATGTGGCCCGCGGGCCGCCGAATGCCCAGGTCTGATTTAACAGAAAATAATTCAACTGTGAAAATATACACAATATATACAATATCACTGTTTATGTGCTGTGTTACTGCATGACAATAACCCATTCTGGGTTGTTTGTTGACTCCCTGTCACATATTTTTTAAGTTCAATGTCCAGAAACTTAATTATTGGACATGGCAGAGTTAATCAGCTCAATTGTTTAACAGAAAATAATGCAACTGTGAAAATATATACAATATATACAATATCTCTGTTTATTTGCTGTGTTACTGCATGACAATAACCCATTCTGGGTTATTTGTTGACCCGTATTTTTGAAGCTCAACGTCCAAAAACGTCATCATTAAACACGGCAGATATAATCAGCTCAATTATTTAACAGAAAATAATGAAACTGTGAAAATATATACAATATATACGATACATCTGTTTATTTGCTGTGTTACTGCATGACAACAACCCATTCTGGGTTATTTGTTGACACATATTTTTGAAGCTCAACGTCCAAAAACGTCATCATTAAACACGGCAGATATAATCAGCTCAATTATTTAACAGAAAATAATGAAACTGTGAAAATATACACAATATATACGATATCACTGTTTATTTGCTGTGTTACTGCATGGCAATAACCCATTCTGGGTTATTTTTTTACACATATTTTTAACTTTAATGTCTAGAAACTTGATCATTGGACACGACAGAGATATTTAGCTCAATTATTTAACAGAAAATAATGCAACTGTGAAAATATATACAATATATACAATATCACTGTTTATTTGCTGTGTTACTGCATGACAATAACCCATTCTGGGTTATTTGTTGACACATGTTTTTAAGTTCAATGTCCAGAAACTTCATCATTAGACATGGCAGATATAATCAGCTTAATTATTTAACAGAAAATAATGAAACTGTGAAAATATACACAATATATACGATACATCTGTTTATTTGCTGTGTTACTGCATGACAATAACCCATTCTGGGTTATTTCTTGACACATGTTTTTAAGTTCAATGTCCAGATACTTAATTATTGGACATGGCAGAGTTAATCAGCTCAATTATTTAACAGAAATTAAGGCATCTGTGAAAATATGCAGAATTAATACAATACTACTGTTTATGTGCTGTGTTACTGCATGGCAATAACCCATTCTGGGTTATTTTTTGACCCCCTGACGCATATTTCTCAGTTCAATGTCCAGAAACTTCATCATGAGTTATTTGCTGTGTTACCGTTTTGTACGGCGGGGGAAGGAGACGTCGAGACACGGGAGGTATCGCTCGATAAGTCTTTATTGAGACTGATGATGCGGTGGAGTGTGTACGCTACCATGTGTGTGAGTGCAGGACTAAGTGAATGGTTTAACAAGGAAACCTTACCAGGAGGTCGTTGTGGGTGCATGTAGGCCGAGAAGGCGGAAAGTCCCAAAGGGCGAGGCTGGAGAAGATCCGTAGGGGCTGGAGGGAGGCGTCAAGAGGTCCGTGTCCAAAGCAGAGGTCGTTATCCAGGCAGGCAGTCAGACTCCAGGGGGGGTCCAGGGAAGTATTCTGAGGGGACAGGGGAAAGGACAAGGACAGGTGAGCACAAGGGCAGATGGTAACACGGAGAGCAAGAACAAAGGAGAGGAGCCAGAGACGCGATAGCTTACTGTGGAACAGAGAACTACGTTCTAGCACTGAATCTCAGGATGTGACAGACTTTATGGCGGCAAGCCTCATCAGATCCAGGTGCGCAGATTGCTGATTGCCTGAGAGGAACGAGCAGGGGCGTGTCCAGCGGCACTTGCTGCGGAGGCACTGATGGTATGCGCACGCCCCGTACCACTTACTGCCTGACAATAACCCATTCTGGGTTATTTGCTGACCCCCTGACACATATTTTTAAGTTCAATGTCCAGAAACTTTACCATGAGTTATTTGCTGTGTTACTGCAATAGCCCATTGTGGGTTATTTGTTGACCCAAAATTGTAAGTTCAATGTCCAGCAACTCGATCATTAGACGCTTATTTTGACACAATTATTTAACAGAAAAGAATGCAACTGTGAAAATATGTACAACATGTGTGTATTAATACAAATAACAAATAATGGTATGCACATGCGCTGTACCAGTTACTGCCTGACAATAACCCATTCTGGGTTATTTGTTAACCCTCTGACACATATTTTTAAAGTTCAATGTCCAGAAACTTAATCATGAGTTATTTTCTGCGTTACTGCATGACAATAACCCATTCTGGGTTATTTGCTGACCCCCTTACAAACATTTTAAGTTAAATGTCCACAAACTTCCTCATTAGGTATTTGCTGCGTTACTGCATGACAATAACCCATTCTGGGTTATTTGCTGACCCCCTTACAAACATTTTAAGTTAAATGTCCAGAAACTTCCTCATTAGGTATTTGCTGCGTTACTGCATGACAATAACCCATTCTGGGTTATTTGCTGACCCACAATTGTAAGTTCAATGTCCAGCAACTCGATCATTAGACGCTTATTTTGACACAATTATTTAACAGAAATTAATGCAAATTTGAAAATATATACAATATATACAATATCACTGTTTATGTGCTGTGTTACTGCATGACAATAACCCATTCTGGGTTATTTGTTGACGCCCTGACACATATTTTTAAAGTTCAATGTCCAGAAACTTTACCATGAGTTATTTGCTGTGTTACTGCATGACAATAACCCATTCTGGGTTATTTGCTGACCTCCTTACAAATATTTTAAGTTAAATGTTTACAAACTTCCTCATTAGGTATTTGCTGCATTACTGCATGACAATAACCCATTCTGGGTTATTTGTTGACACATAATTTAAGTTCAATGTCCAGCAACTTTATCATTAGACACTCTTTTTGTCACAATTATTTAACAGAAAATAATGCAACTATGAACATATATACAATATATACAATATGCATGACAATAACCCATTATGGGTTATTTGTTGACCCACTTAAAAATAGTTTAAGTTAAATGGTAATACACACATGTTAACTGTTTATTGGTTATTTGTATTAATGCACACATGTTAATAGTTTATTTGTTATACACACATGTTGATAGTGTATTTATGTGTTGTGTATTAATACAAACATGTTAATAGTTGAATTATTTGTTATTTGTATTAATACACACATGTTAATAGTTGAATTATTTGTTATTTGTATTAATACACACATGTTAATAGTTGAATTATTTCTTATTTGTATTAATGCACACATGTTAATAGTTGAATTATTTGTTATTTGTATTAATACACACATGTTAATAGTTTATTTGTTATTTGTAATAATACAGACATGTTAATAGTTTATTTGTTATTTGTATTAATACATACATGTTAATAGTTTATTTATATTAATACACACACGTTAAAAGTTTATTTATTTGTTATTTGTATTAAAAAACACATGTTAAACGTTCATTTATTCGTTATTTGTATTAATACACACATGTTAATAGTTTATTTGTTATTTGTATTAATACACACATGTTAATAGTTTATTTATTTGTTATTTGTATTAATACACAAATGTTAATAGTTTATTTGTTATTTGTATTAATACACACATGTTAATAGTTTATTTATTTGTCATTCGTATTAATACACACATGTTAATAGTTTATTTGTTATTTGTATTAATACACACATGTTAATAGTTTATTTATTTGTTATTTAAATTAATACACACATGTTAATAGTTTATTTGTTATTTGTATTAATACACACATGTTTATAGTTTATTCATTTGTTATTTGTATTAATACACTCATGTTAATAGTTTATTTATTTGTTATTTGAATTAATACACACATGTTAATAGTTTATTTGTTATTTGTATTAATACACACATGTTAATAGTTTATTTATTTGTTATTTAAATTAATACACACATGTTAATAGTGTATTTGTTATTTGTATTAATACACACATGTTAATAGTTTATTTGTTATTTAAATTAATACACACATGTTAATAGTTTATTTGTTATTTGTATTAATACACACATGTTTATAGTTTATTCATTTGTCATTTGTATTAATACACACATGTTAATAGTTTATTTATTTGTTATTTCAATTAATACACACATGTTAATAGTTTATTTGTTATTTGTATTAATACACACATGTTAATAGTTTATTTATTTGTTATTTGTATTATTACACACATGTTAATAGTTTATTTATCCATTATTTGTATTAATACACACATGTTAATAGTTTATTTCTTATTTGTATTAATACACACATGTTAATAGTTTATTTATCCATTATTTGTATTAATACACACATATTAATAGTTTATTTCTTATTTGTATTAACACACACTTGTTATTGTTAATATTTATGTGTTATTTGTGTTAATACACACATGTTAATAGTTTATTTATTTGTTAATTGTATTAATACACATGTAATTAATTAATGTATTTGTTATTCGTCTTATTACACACATGTTAAAGGTTTATTTGTTATTTGTTTTAATACACACATGCAAATAGTTTATTTGTTATTTGTATTAATACAAACATGTTAATAGTTTAATTGTTATTTGTGTTAATACACACATGCTAATAGTTTATTTGTTATTTGTGTTTATACACACATGTTAATAGTTTATTTGTTATTTGTGTTAATACACACCTGTTAATAGTTTATTTGTTATTTGTGTTAAAACACATGTTAATAGTTTATTTGTTTGTTATTTGTATCAATACACACATGTTAATAGTTTATTTGTTTGTTATTTGTATCAATACACACATGTTTATAGTTAATTTATTTGTTATTTGTATTTATACACACATGTTAATCATTTATTTATTTGTTATTTGTATTAATACACACATGTTAATAGTTTAAATATTTGTTATTTGTATTAATATACACACGTTAATAGTTTATTTGTTATTCATATTAGTACACACATTATTATAGTTTATTTGTTATTTGTATTAATACACACATGTTAATAGTTTATTTATTTGTATTAATACACACATGTTAACAGTTTATTTATTTATTTGTATGAATGCACACATGTTAACAGATTATTTGTTATTTGTATTGTTGCATACATGTTAATAGTTTAATTTATTTGTTATTTGTATTAATATACACATGTTAATAGTTTTTTTGTTATTTGTATTAATTCACACATGTTAATAGTTTATTTATTTGTTATTTGTATTAATACACACATGTTAATAGTTTATTTATTTGTTATTTGTTTTAATACACACATGTTAATAGTGTATTTATTCATTATTTGTATTAATACACTCATGTCAATAGTTTATTTGTTATTTGTATTAATACACACATGTTAATAGTTTAAATATTTGTTATTTGTATTAATATACACACGTTAATAGTTTAATTGTTATTCATATTAGTACACACATTGTAATAGTTTATTTCTTATTTGTATTAATACACACATGTTAATAGTTTATTTATTTGTATTAATACACACATGTTAACAGTTTATTTGTTATTCATATTACTACACACATGTTAACAGATTATTTGTTATTTGTATTGTTGCATACATGTTAATAGTTTAATTTATTTGTTATTTGTATTAATATACACATGTTAATAGTTTTTTTGTTATTTGTATTAATGCACACATGTTAATAGTTTATTTATTCATTATTTGTATTAATACACACATGTTAAACGTTCATTTATTCGTTCACACTGATCACTCTCGGCTGGGTCGCCCGGGTGAGGGTGTTTGATTAAGACCCGAAACACCCTATGACCCCGGGAGAATCACTGATGATGTGTCCAGGTTGCACCATGAGGTGTATTATAGTACTGTTATTTGTATTAATGCACACATGTTAATCGTTTATTATTTGTTATTTGTATTAATACACACATGTTAATAGTTTATTTGTTATTTGTATTAATACACACATGTTAATAGTTTATTTATTTGTTATTTGTATTAATACACACATGTTAATAGTTTATTTATTTGTTATTTGTACTAAAACAAACGTTTTAATAGTTGATGTATTTGTTATTTGTATTAATGCACACATGTTAATAGTGTATTTATTCATTATTTGTATTAATACACACATGTTAATAGTTTATTTATTTGTTATGTGTATTAATACACACATGTTATTAGTTTGTTTATTTGTTATTTGTATTAATACACACATGTTAATAGTTTATTTATTCATTATTTGTATTAATACACACATGTTAATAGTTTGTTTGTTATGTGTATTAATACACACATGTTAATAGTTTATTTATTTGTTATGTGTATTAATACACACATGTTATTAGTTTGTTTATTTGTTATTTGTATTAATACACACATGTTAATAGTTTATTCATTATTTGTATTAATACACACATGTTAGAAGTTTATGTATTGGTTATTTGTATTAATACACACATTAATTGTTTATTTATTCATTATTTGTATTAATACACACATGTAATTAATTATTTTTTTGTTATTTGTCTTATTACACACATGTTAAAAGTTTATTAGTTATTTGTATTAATACACACATGTTAATAGTTTATGTATCCATTATTTGTATTAATACACAAATGATAATAGTTTATGTGTTATTTTTGTTAATACACACATGTTAATAGTTTATTTATTTGTTATTTGTATTAATACACACATGTTAATAGTTTATTTATTTGTTATTTGTTTTAATACACACATGTTAATAGTTTATTTGTTATTTGTGTTAATACACACATGTTAATAGTTTGTGTGTTATTTGTGTTAATACACACATGTTAATAGTTCATTTATTTGTTATTTGTATCAATACACACATGTTAATAATTTATTTATTTGTTATTTGTATTAATACACACATGTTAATAGTTTATTTATTTGTTATTTTTATTAATACACACATGTTAATAGTTCATTTATTTGTTATTTGTATCAATACACACATGTTAATAATTTATGTATTTGTTATTTGTATTAATACACACATGTTAATAGTTTATTTATTTGTTATTTGTTTTAATACACACATGTTAATAGTTTATTTGTTATTTGTGTTAATACACACATGTTAATAATTTATTTATTTGTTATTTGTATTAATACACACATGTTAATAATTTATTTATTTGTTATGTGTTTTAATACACACATGTTAATAGTTTATTTGTTATTTGTATTAATACACACATGTTAATAATTTATTTATTTTTTATTTGTTTTAATACACACATGTTAATAGTTTAATTGTTATTTGTGTTAATACACACATGTTAATAGTTTATTTGTTATTTGTGTTAATACACACATGTTAATAATTTATTTATTTGTTATGTGTATTAAAGTCCTACTGAAAGCCACTACTAGCGACCACGCAGTCTGATAGTTTATATATCAATGATGAAATCTTAACATTGCAACACATGCCAATACGGCCGGGTTAACTTATAAAGTGACATTTTACATTTCCCGCTAAACTTCCGCTTGAAAACGTCTCGGTATGATGACGTATGCGCGTGATGTCACGGATTGTAGAGGACATTTTTGGGACAGCATTGTGGCCAGCTATTAAGTCGTTTGTTTTCATCGCAAAATTCCACGGTATTCTGGACATCTGTGTTGGTGAATCTTTTGCAATTTGTTCAATGAACAATGAAGACAGCAAAGAAGAAAGCTGTAGGTGGGAAGCGGTGTATTAGCGGCCGGCTGCAGCAACACAAACACGTAGCGGCTACATCATAGCAGGTGTTTTATTGTTTACATTCCCGAAATATGACAGTCAAGCTTTACCATTGGCCTGTGGAGAACTGGGACAACAGAGACTCTTACCAGGAGGACTTTGAGTTGGATACGTGCTACCGTGAGTACGCAGCTGCGGCTTCCAAACTTTTGATCGCTTGCCCGTACGTGCGTGCCGTTATGTGCATGTCACGTACGTAACTTTGGGGAAATATATGTGCTGTATGAACTTTACGGAGGTGAACGGTACTTTGGGCTGTGGGATTGAGTGTGTTGTGCGGGTGTTTGAGTTGTATTGGCGGGTTATATGGACGGTAGGGGGGAGGTGTTTGTTATGTGGCATATTAAATATAAGCCTGGTTGTGTTGTGGCTAATAGAGTATATATATGTCTTGTGTTTATTTACTGTTGTAGTCATTCCCAGCTGAATATCAGGTCCCACCCTCCTCTCACAGCATCTTCCCTATCTGAATCGCTTCCACTGCCCTCTAATCCTTCACTCTCACTTTCCTCATCCACAAATCTTTCATCCTTGCTCAAATTAATGGGGGAATCGTCGCTTTCTCGGTCCGAATCGCTCTCGCTGCTGGTGGCCATGATTGTAAACAATGTGCAGATGTGAGGAATACTAGCTCCTGTGACGTCACGCTACTTCCGCTACAGGCAAGGCTTTTTTATCAGCAACCAAAAGTTGCAAACTTTATCGTCGATGTTCTCTACTAAATCCTTTCAGCAAAAATATGGCAATATCGCGAAATGATCAAGTATGACACATAGAATGGATCTGCTATCCCCGTTTGAATAAGAACATCTCATTTCAGTAGGCCTTTAATACAGACATTGTATTAGTTTATTTATTTGATATTTGTATTAATACACACATGTTAATAGTTATTTTATTTGTTATTCATATTAGTACACACATTATAATAGTTTATTTGTTATTTGTATTAATAAACACATTATAATAGTTGATTTGTTATTTGTATTAATACACACATGTTAATAGTTTATTTATTCATTATTTGTATTAATACACTCATAATAATAGTTTATTTATTTGTTATTTGTATTAATACACACATGTTAATAGTTTATTTATTTGTTATTTGTATTAATGCACACATGTTAATAGTTTATTTATTCATTATTTGTATTAATACACTCATAATAATAGTTTATTATTTGTTATTTGTATTAATACACACATGTTAATAGTTTATTTATTTGTTATTTGTATTAATGCACACATGTTAATAGTTTATTTATTTGTTATTTGTATTAATACACACATGTTAATAGTTTATTTATTTGTTATTTGTATTAATACACACATGTTAATAGTTTATTTATTTGTTATTTGTATTAATGCACACATGTTAATAGTTTATTTATTTGTTATTTGTATTATACACTCATGTTAATAGTTTATTTATTTGTTATTTGTATTTATATGCTCATGTTAATAGTTTATTTATTTGATATTTGTATTAATACACACATGTTAATAGTTCTTTTATTTGTTATTCATATTAGTACACACATTATAATAGTTTATTTGTTATTTGTATTAATACACACATGTTAATAGTTTATTTATTTGTTATTTGTATTAATGCACACATGTTAATAGTTTATTTATTCATTATTTGTATTAATACACTCATAATAATAGTTTATTTATTTGTTATTTGTATTAATACACACATGTTAATAGTTTATTTATTTGTTATTTGTATTAATGCACACATGTTAATAGTTTACTTATTTGTTATTTGTATTAATACACACATGTTAATAGTTTATTTATTCATTATTTGTATTAATACACTCATAATAATAGTTTATTTATTTGTTATTTGTATTAATACACACATGTTAATAGTTTATGTATTTGTTATTTGTATTAATACACACATGTTAATAGTTTATTTATTTGTTATTTGTATTAATACACACATGTTAATAGTTTATTTATTTGTTATTTGTATTTGCTGGGGGGCTTGCCGCTGTCGGGCGGGGGCCGGCTGGTACTCCTCTGGTCTCGGGTCTCATTGGGCTTCCTCATTTCCTGGGGGTCTGTCCTGGGTCGCCCTGCGATGCGGTGTGCGCGGGCCCGCATGGTACCGGGTTGGGGGGGCTGCTTTCCCCCCTAGTTGGGGCCCCGGCGGTGCTGCCCGACTGCCCTGCGAAAGTCCCTCTCCTGTGTTTTTTTACTGACCTTATTTATTTATTTATTTTATTTTATTATTTTTAATTACCTATCATATTTATGTAATTATTCTGTTAAATTGTATGTGTGTATATATGTGTGTGTGTGTATGCATGTATGATAGTCACACACACACTAGGTGTGGTGAAATGTGTCCTCTGCATTTGACCCATCCCCTTCCCTTGTTCACCCCCCAGGGAGGTGAGGGGAGCATTGGGCAGCAGCGGTGGCCTAACCCTAACCCTTGAGAGAGAGAGAGAGAGAGAGAAAGAGACAGAGAGAGAGAGAGAGAGACAGAGAGAGAGAGAGAGAGAGAGAGACAGAGAGAGAGAGAGAGAGAGAGAGGAGAGAGAGAGAGAGAGAGAGAGAGAGAGGATGTAGTTGGGATCTATGCTTGGGGGGCGGTCGGACTGGTGGTGGGTTGAGTCGGGTGTCTACTGCGCGCTGGGTTGCAGGTCGTTCCCTCCCCTAACCGGGGCGGCTGCGTACTGTTCACCTCTCGATGGCGTTCCCCGGCGCTGTCTGCAGCTGTGGCGCCTGGCGTGGTTGGCTGCGCTTTGGGGTGTTTGGTTGGCTGGGGTGGATGTCGGATGGTTCGATTAACTGGGCTGTGGATAAGTTGGGGTCGGTGGGTTGGCGGCCTCGGTGGATGTGTGCGTTGTTGTGGTTTGCGGGGTCGGTCGCTCTTTTGTTTCGGTTTCGGGTCGAGGGTGTTTGTACTGCGAATGGGCGGTGGTGGTGATGGTTGCTGTGGTGCTACTAGCGGTTGGGTTGGAGTGGTCGGGGGACTATGATTGGTTGTCTGTGCGCTTGTGGAGTTGTGGGGGCTGGTTTGCATTGGCTTGCTGGCTGGTTTGGGTACTGACATGTGGACGTGATGCGTTGGCTTCTTCTCCCGTTGAGGGGCTCTGTTCCCATGCCGGGACTCGTACGGGCACATTGCTGTGTGGATGGCCGGGATGTGGTGTTTGCATTGGGCATGAGGCTGTGCAGTTTTGCTGCGTTCGGTTGCTGGTATGGACTCTGCAGAGTTGGGTTGGGGCGGGCGGGCGCTGGCTTTGTTTGGCAGGGGTTTGGATTTGCGTGACGTCATGTTAAAGTGGTCTGGTGCGCCTGAGGGGTCAGGGGCTGTGGGAGGGAGCGGACTCTTGGCCGTAGAATCAGAAGAATCAGAAGAAGAATCAGAAGAGTTTTTAATGCCATTGTTTGAGAACGCGTTCACAAACTAGTACTTTTACTTGGCGCAATCGTGCAACATAAAACACAGAATAGAACAACATGAGCTGTAACTGAGCTATCAGATCTTGTTATTGTTCATGTGCCTGATGGCCGAGGGGAAAAAACTGTTCAGGTGGCGTGAGGTGTGGGTCTGGATGGACCGTAGTCTCCTGCCTGAGGGGAGAGGTCCAGTTTGTGTCCAGGGTGAGAAGAGTCAGCTGTGATCCGACCCACACGCTGTGATCCGGCCCACACGCCTCCTGGTCCTGGAGGAGAACAGGTCCTGGAGGGATGGGAGTTTGCAGCCAATAACCTTCTCAGCAGCACGTACGATGCGCTGCAGTCGATGCTTGTCCAGGACTGTGGCGCCGGGGAACCACACGGTGATGGGGGAGGTCAGGATAGACTCGATGATGGCTGAGTAAAACTGCACCAGCATCTCGGTCGGCACCTTCAGTTTCTTCAGCTGCCACAGGAAGTACATCCTCTGCTGGGCCTTCTTAATGAGGGAGCTGATGGTCGGTTCCCACTTGAGGTCCGTGGTGATGGTGGTGCCCAAGAAACAAATGGAGTCCACAATGGAGACGGGGGGTGGGAGAGTCAATCAGGGTGAGGGGGGATGGTGGGGATTTGACTTTCCTGAAGTCCAAGATCATCTCCACTGTTTTCTGGGCGTTCAGCTCCAGGTTGTGAGGCTGCACCAGGATGTCTCTACTGTAGGCGGACTGGTCGCCATCTGAGATGAGTTCTTGGTTGTCTCCTGCGTAGACTGAGGGTGGGGGCGTGGTATGTCCGGGCCCTCTTCTCCTCCTACTTATAGCACACAACACACACACACACACACACACACACACACACACACACACACACACACACACACACACACACACACACACACACACATATAAAACTTTGAGGCATTGCAGGAGGATCATAATGCCTCCAATGGGGCTCCAGTCCTTCTGTCTTGTCCCCTGCTCGTCCATCCCTCAATCTTAGCTGCATATTAGACACTTATGGTTTGGGGTGCTCGGCTTGGTTGGGACCCACCATGACCTTGATCTCCCCCAATTTTAATCGCATTATTAGTTCCCACAAGCATACTTATCTCACTCACGGTACGGTACACACATCAATAGGGACTGGAGGTCGGCTGTAATGACTGACCTCCTAATTTTAACTACACAGTAGGCACTCTGGGGGCCTTGTACACATGCATGGGGGGTTTGAGGTTCGGGAGTACGGCACACCCCTCATTGCCTCCTCGGCCGGCGCGGGTTACGGGGACTGCGGTCGGGTGGCCTGCCATTCCCGGGCAGAGACCTCACTGAGGGTGCGTGGCTTTTATTCATTTATTATTTTTAATTTGTATTTTTATTTATTATTATTATTTTTAACATGTATTTATTTATTTTTGTGTGGCGTCGCGCTGGTTTCGCTTCCTGTTGGGTGGGGTGTGTGCCCGTGTGTGCTGTGGGGTCTGTGTCGGTGACTTGATGCGGTGGCAGCGCGGCCCCCTTGTCTGGTGTCGGTGCTGTGTCTCGGTTGTTTGGGCGGTGGTGTGTTTTTGCGGGTTTGGGTTGGGGGGGGGGGGGCGCAGTCTTTTGGTGGGGGAGGTGTTGATGTCTCTTGTTTGCATGTTGGCGTTTCGGCTGACTGGCGAGCTGGCGCTGGCTGGTCTCCGTGATCCTGTTGGCGGGTGGTTGCCGGTCGCGTTTTTTCGGTCGCTTTGATTTGATTGAAAGGTACTGGCTGTCTGGGGGTATTGCAGCCGCAGTTTCTGCTGCTGTTTGTTTGTGGTGTAGGCATCCATGGCTGCTGGGTCTTGTGCGGGGGGGTGGCTGATGTTGTGACTTGTGACAGAGCGTGCACGTGGTGGTTGTCGGGGATGGCGAACTTGCCCGCTTCATTCTCGTTTATTGTCGGGTTGACTTGTCGGGTGTCGGCCTGGGCTGCCCTTGCGCTGTGCCGCGCCGCCTTTCACGCCTGGTGTCGGGCCGTCATCTGGGGCGGGCTTGTCAGGAGTTGTCCCTGAGGGGTGGGGGCGCGTGGCCGGACCTGTGGGGCTTCGGCGAGGTGATCAACTGGTTCTCAGTGGGCAGTGGAAGCCGGGGCTTGATTGCTGTCCCGCCGGCCTGTGTATGGATTTGTTATTGTATATAAGTGTATGTGTGTGTGTGTGTCCGTTTGTGTGTATGTGTGTGCGTGTGTTTGTTTGCTTACATGTCCCTTGGCAAGTTTCACTGCAATAAGGCACTTTTGGTAGCCATCCACAAGCTTCTGCTTGAATTTTTGACCACTCCTCTTTACATAATTGGTGCTGTTCAGCTTAATTTGTTGGTTTTCTGACATGGACTTGTTTCTTCAGCATTGTCCACACGTTTAAGTCAGGACTTTGGGAAGGCCATTCTAAAACTGTCATTCTAGCCTGATTTAGCTATTCATTTACCACTTTTGACATAATTGTATATATATGTCAGCGTGTCTGTGATCTGCTTTTAATTTATTTTTTATGTATATTTTTGTTACATTTATTATTATTATTATTATTACTATTGGTATTACATTTTTTAATCACTGTTATTTTTTTATTTTTTTATTTACATTTTTTTAATTATTATTGGTATTTTTTCCCCCTCCCTCAGGGGGGGAACTCGACAGGGCAGTTGCTGGTTGTTCCATCTCCGTTGTCGGGGTCCCTGCAGGTGGGGTGGCTGGTTCCTGTGGCCCCATGCTGGCCGGTCCTGCGGCGGCCGGCTTGGGGGTGGTGGCCTGGGGCGGGCCCCGCCATGCTCTCCAAAGGGTTGGGGTTGGGCTCGTGGGGCCCCGGTTGCTGGTGGAGCGGGGCGGTCCTACCGTCCGGTTGCAGGGAGTCTCTGGGCCACTCAGGTGGGGCGTCCCGCCTTTCTCTCGCTGACTTGAGGTCTGGCTGTCCCCTGCTTCTCTCGTGCCTTGTCCTCTGTCTGCAGCCTGCTACTGGCTCTTCCGGGCGACAAGGCGGGCCTGGCTCTGGGGTTCCTGTAGCTGGCCGGCCTGACTGCGTGGGGCTGGTGGTCCCTGGTTCCCTGGGCGCCACACCTGTTGTTTGTGGGTTGGGCTCTCTGGGTGGCTGTGGCCGTACTCCCGCACATACTGGGAGACAAATATATTGTACATACAAATACACAAAAATACCAACATACACAATGATTTATAAATACATACATACATACACATAGTAACCTACCTCCCACATACATACACAAATACAGTACATACCTACACACTTAAATATTTGTATGTAATTATTGCAAATGTTGCCAGATAGATGTGTATTAGTGTGTAATTATTGCAAGTGTTGCCAGATAGATGTGTATTAGTGTGTAATTATTGCAAGTGTTGCCAGATAGATGTGTATTAGTGTGTTATTATTGCAAGTGTTGCCAGATAGATGTGTATTAGTGTGTAATTATTGCAAGTGTTGCCAGATAGATGTGTATTAGTGTGTAATTATTGCAAGTGTTGCCAGATAGATGTGTATTAGTGTGTAATTATTGCAAGTGTTGCCAGATAGATGTGTATTAGTGTGTAATTATTGCAAGTGTTGCCAGATAGATGTGTATTAGTGTGTAATTATTGCAAGTGTTGCCAGATAGATGTGTATTAGTGTGTAATTATTGCAAGTGTTGCCAGATAGATGTGTATTAGTGTGTAATTATTGCAAGTGTTGCCAGATAGATGTGTATTAGTGTGTTATTATTGCAAGTGTTGCCAGATAGATGTGTATTAGTGTGTAATTATTGCAAGTGTTGCCAGATAGATGTGTATTAGTGTGTAATTATTGCAAGTGTTGCCAGATAGATGTGTATTAGTGTGTAATTATTGCAAGTGTTGCCAGATAGATGTGTATTAGTGTGTAATTATTGCAAGTGTTGCCAGATAGATGTGTATTAGTGTGTAATTATTGCAAGTGTTGCCAGATAGATGTGTATTAGTGTGTAATTATTGCAAGTGTTGCCAGATAGATGTGTATTAGCGTGTAATTATTGCAAGTGTTGCCAGATAGATGTGTATTAGTGTGTAATTATTGCAAGTGTTGCCAGATAGATGTGTATTAGTGTGTAATTATTGCAAGTGTTGCCAGATAGATGTGTATTAGTGTGTAATTATTGCAAGTGTTGCCAGATAGATGTGTGTTAGTGTGTAATGGTATGGTATGGTAATTATTGCAAGTGTTGCCAGATAGATGTGTATTAGTGTGTAATTATTGCAAGTGTTGCCAGATAGATGTGTATTAGTGTGTAATTATTGCAAGTGTTGCCAGATAGATGTGTATTAGTGTGTAATTATTGCAAGTGTTGCCAGATAGATGTGTATTAGTGTGTAATTATTGCAAGTGTTGCCAGATAGATGTGTATTAGTGTGTAATTATTGCAAGTGTTGCCAGATAGATGTGTATTAGTGTGTAATTATTGCAAGTGTTGCCAGATAGATGTGTATTAGTGTGTAATTATTGCAAGTGTTGCCAGATAGATGTGTATTAGTGTGTAATTATTGCAAGTGTTGCCAGATAGATGTGTATTAGTGTGTAATTATTGCAAGTGTTGCCAGATAGACGTGTATTAGTGTGTAATTATTGCAAGTGTTGCCAGATAGATGTGTATTAGTGTGTAATTATTGCAAGTGTTGCCAGATAGATGTGTATTAGCGTGTAATTATTGCAAGTGTTGCCAGATAGACGTGTATTAGTGTGTAATTATTGCAAGTGTTGCCAGATAGATGTGTATTAGTGTGTAATTATTGCAAGTGTTGCCAGATAGATGTGTATTAGTGTGTAATTATTGCAAGTGTTGCCAGATAGATGTGTATTAGTGTGTAATTATTGCAAGTGTTGCCAGATAGATGTGTATTAGTGTGTAATTATTGCAAGTGTTGCCAGATAGATGTGTATTAGTGTGTAAGTATTGCAAGTGTTGCCAGATAGATGTGTATTAGTGTGTAATTATTGCAAGTGTTGCCAGATAGACGTGTATTAGTGTGTAATTATTGCAAGTGTTGCCAGATAGATGTGTGTTAGTGTGTAATTATTGCAAGTGTTGCCAGATAGATGTGTATTAGTGTGTAATTATTGCAAGTGTTGCCAGATAGATGTGTATTAGTGTGTAATTATTGCAAGTGTTGCCAGATAGATGTGTATTAGTGTGTAATTATTGCAAGTGTTGCCAGATAGATGTGTATTAGTGTGTAATTATTGCAAGTGTTGCCAGATAGATGTGTATTAGAGTGTAATTATTGCAAGTGTTGCCAGATAGATGTGTATTAGTGTGTAATTATTGCAAGTGTTGCCAGATAGATGTGTATTAGTGTGTAATTATTGCAAGTGTTGCCAGATAGATGTGTATTAGTGTGTAATTATTGCAAGTGTTGCCAGATAGATGTGTATTAGTGTGTAATTATTGCAAGTGTTGCCAGATAGATGTGTATTAGTGTGTAATTATTGCAAGTGTTGCCAGATAGATGTGTATTAGTGTGTAATTATTGCAAGTGTTGCCAGATAGACGTGTATTAGTGTGTAATTATTGCAAGTGTTGCCAGATAGATGTGTATTAGTGTGTAATTATTGCAAGTGTTGCCAGATAGATGTGTATTAGTGTGTAATTATTGCAAGTGTTGCCAGATAGATGTGTATTAGTGTGTAATTATTGCAAGTGTTGCCAGATAGATGTGTATTAGTGTGTAATTATTGCAAGTGTTGCCAGATAGATGTGTATTAGTGTGTAATTATTGCAAGTGTTGCCAGATAGATGTGTATTAGTGTGTAATTATTGCAAGTGTTGCCAGATAGATGTGTATTAGTGTGTAATTATTGCAAGTGTTGCCAGATAGATGTGTATTAGTGTGTAATTATTGCAAGTGTTGCCAGATAGATGTGTATTAGTGTGTAATTATTGCAAGTTTGCCAGATAGATGTGTTTAGTGTGTAATTATTGCAAGTGTTGCCAGATAGATGTGTGTTAGTGTGTAATTATTGCAAGTGTTGCCAGATAGATGTGTATTAGTGTGTAATTATTGCAAGTGTTGCCAGATAGATGTGTATTAGTGTGTAATTATTGCAAGTGTTGCCAGATAGATGTGTATTAGTGTGTAATTATTGCAAGTGTTGCCAGATAGATGTGTATTAGTGTGTAATTATTGCAAGTGTTGCCAGATAGATGTGTATTAGTGTGTAATTATTGCAAGTGTTGCCAGATAGATGTGTATTAGTGTGTAATTATTGCAAGTGTTGCCAGATAGATGTGTATTAGTGTGTAATTATTGCAAGTGTTGCCAGATAGATGTGTGTTAGTGTGTAATTATTGCAAGTGTTGCCAGATAGATGTGATTAGTGTGTAATTATTGCAAGTGTATGCCAGATAGATGTGTATTAGTGTGTAATTATTGCAAGTGTTGCCAGATAGATGTGTATTAGTGTGTAATTATTGCAAGTGTTGCCAGATAGATTAGTGTATTAGTGTGCTAATTATTGCAAGTGTTGCCAGAAGATAGATGTGTATTAGTGTGTAATTATTGCAAGTGTTGCAGATAGATGTGTATTAGTGTGTAATTATTGCAAGTGTTGCCAGATAGATGTGTATTAGTGTGTAATTATTGCAAGTGTTGCCAGATAGACGTGTATTAGTGTGTAATTATTGCAAGTGTTGCCAGATAGACGTGTATTAGTGTGTAATTATTGCAAGTGTTGCCAGATAGATGTGTATTAGTGTGTAATTATTGCAAGTGTTGCCAGATAGATGTGTATTAGTGTGTAATTATTGCAAGTGTTGCCAGATAGATGTGTATTAGTGTGTAATTATTGCAAGTGTTGCCAGATAGATGTGTATTAGTGTGTAATTATTGCAAGTGTTGCCAGATAGATGTTATTAGTGTGTAATTATTGCAAGTGTTTGCCAGATAGACGTGTATTAGTGTTTAATTATTGCAAGTGTTGCCAGATAGATGTGTATTAGTGTGTAATTATTGCAAGTGTTGCCAGATAGATGTGTATTAGTGTGTAATTATTGCAAGTGTTGCCAGATAGATGTGTATTAGTGTGTAATTATTGCAAGTGTTGCCAGATAGATGTGTATTAGTGTGTAATTATTGCAAGTGTTGCCAGATAGATGTGTGTTAGTGTGTAATTATTGCAAGTGTTGCCAGATAGATGTGTTTAGTGTGTAATTATTGCAAGTGTTGCCAGATAGATGTGTATTAGTGTGTAATTATTGCAAGTGTTGCCAGATAGATGTGTATTAGTGTGTAATTATTGCAAGTGTTGCCAGATAGATGTGTATTAGTGTGTAATTATTGCAAGTGTTGCCAGATAGATGTGTATTAGTGTGTAATTATTGCAAGTGTTGCCAGATAGATGTGTATTAGTGTGTAATTATTGCAAGTGTTGCCAGATAGATGTGTATTAGTGTGTAATTATTGCAAGTGTTGCCAGATAGATGTGTGTTAGTGTGTAATTATTGCAAGTGTTGCCAGATGGATGTGTGTTAGTGTGTAATTATTGCAAGTGTTGCCAGATAGACGTGTATTAGTGTGTAATTATTGCAAGTGTTGCCAGATAGATGTGTATTAGTGTGTAATTATTGCAAGTGTTGCCAGATAGATGTGTATTAGTGTGTAATTATTGCAAGTGTTGCCAGATAGATGTGTGTTAGTGTGTAATTATTGCAAGTGTTGCCAGATAGATGTGTATTAGTGTGTAATTATTGCAAGTGTTGCCAGATAGACGTGTATTAGTGTGTAATTATTGCAAGTGTTGCCAGATAGATGTGTATTAGTGTGTAATTATTGCAAGTGTTGCCAGATAGATGTGTGTTAGTGTGTAATTATTGCAAGTGTTGCCAGATAGATGTGTATTAGTTTGTGATTATTGCAAGTGTTGCCAGATAGATGTGTATTAGTGTGTAATTATTGCAAGTGTTGCCAGATAGACGTGTATTAGTGTGTAATTATTGCAAGTGTTGCCAGATAGATGTGTATTAGTGTGTAATTATTGCAAGTGTTGCCAGATAGATGTGTATTAGTGTGTAATTATTGCAAGTGTTGCCAGATAGATTGTGTATTAGTGTGTAATTATTGCAAGTGTTGCCAGATAGATGTGTATTAGTGTGTAATTATTGCAAGTGTTGCCAGATAGATGTGTATTAGTGTGTAATTATTGCAAGTGTTGCCAGATAGATGTGTATTAGTGTGTAATTATTGCAAGTGTTGCCAGATAGATGTGTATTAGTGTGTAATTATTGCAAGTGTTGCCAGATAGATGTGTATTAGTGTGTAATTATTGCAAGTGTTGCCAGATAGATGTGTATTAGTGTGTAATTATTGCAAGTGTTGCCAGATAGACGTGTATTAGTGTGTAATTATTGCAAGTGTTGCCAGATAGACGTGTATTAGTGTGTAATTATTGCAATGTTGCCAGATAGATGTGTATTAGTGTGTAATTATTGCAAGTGTTGCCAGATAGATGTGTATTAGTGTGTAATTATTGCAAGTGTTGCCAGATAGATGTGTGTTAGTGTGTAATTATTGCAAGTGTTGCCAGATAGATGTGTATTAGTGTGTAATTATTGCAAGTGTTGCCAGATAGATGTGTATTAGTGTGTAATTATTGCAAGTGTTGCCAGATAGACGTGTATTAGTGTGTAATTATTGCAAGTGTTGCCAGATAGATGTGTATTAGTGTGTAATTATTGCAAGTGTTGCCAGATAGATGTGTATTAGTGTGTAATTATTGCAAGTGTTGCCAGATAGATGTGTGTTAGTGTGTATTTATTGCAAGTGTTGCCAGATAGATGTGTATTAGTGTGTAATTATTGCAAGTGTTGCCAGATAGATGTGTATTAGTGTGTAATTATTGCAAGTGTTGCCAGATAGATGTGTAATTAGTGTGTAATTATTGCAAGTGTTGCCAGATAGATGTGTATTAGTGTGTAATTATTGCAAGTGTTGCCAGATAGATGTGTATTAGTGTGTAATTATTGCAAGTGTTGCCAGATAGATGTGTATTAGTGTGTAATTATTGCAAGTGTTGCCAGATAGATGTGTATTAGTGTGTAATTATTGCAAGTGTTGCCAGATAGATGTGTATTAGTGTGTAATTATTGCAAGTGTTGCCAGATAGATGTGTATTAGTGTGTAATTATTGCAAGTGTTGCCAGATAGATGTGTATTAGTGTGTGAATTATTGCAAGTGTTGCCAGATAGATGTGTATTAGTGTGTAATTATTGCAAGTGTTGCCAGATAGACGTGTATTAGTGTGTAATTATTGCAAGTGTTGCCAGATAGACGTGTATTAGTGTGTAATTATTGCAAGTGTTGCCAGATAGATGTGTATTAGTGTGTAATTATTGCAAGTGTTGCCAGATAGATGTGTATTAGTGTGTAATTATTGCAAGTGTTGCCAGATAGATGTGTGTTAGTGTGTAATTATTGCAAGTGTTGCCAGATAGATGTGTATTAGTGTGTAATTATTGCAAGTGTTGCCAGATAGATGTGTATTAGTGTGTAATTATTGCAAGTGTTGCCAGATAGACGTGTATTAGTGTGTAATTATTGCAAGTGTTGCCAGATAGATGTGTATTAGTGTGTAATTATTGCAAGTGTTGCCAGATAGATGTGTATTAGTGTGTAATTATTGCAAGTGTTGCCAGATAGATGTGTGTTAGTGTGTAATTATTGCAAGTGTTGCCAGATAGATGTGTGTTAGTGTGTAATTATTGCAAGTGTTGCCAGATAGATGTGTATTAGTGTGTAATTATTGCAAGTGTTGCCAGATAGACGTGTATTAGTGTGTAATTATTGCAAGTGTTGCCAGATAGATGTGTATTAGTGTGTAATTATTGCAAGTGTTGCCAGATAGATGTGTGTTAGTTGTGTAATTATTGCAAGTGTTGCCAGATAGATGTGTATTAGTTTGTGATTATTGCAAGTGTTGCCAGATAGATGTGTATTAGTGTGTAATTATTGCAAGTGTTGCCAGATAGACGTGTATTAGTGTGTAATTATTGCAAGTGTTGCCAGATAGATGTGTATTAGTGTGTCATTATTGCAAGTGTTGCCAGATAGATGTGTATTAGTGTGTAATTATTGCAAGTGTTGCCAGATAGATGTGTATTAGTGTGTAATTATTGCAAGTGTTGCCAGATAGATGTGTATTAGTGTGTAATTATTGCAAGTGTTGCCAGATAGATGTGTATTAGTGTGTAATTATTGCAAGTGTTGCCAGATAGATGTGTATTAGTGTGTAATTATTGCAAGTGTTGCCAGATAGATGTGTATTAGTGTGTAATTATTGCAAGTGTTGCCAGATAGATGTGTATTAGTGTGTAATTATTGCAAGTGTTGCCAGATAGATGTGTATTAGTGTGTAATTATTGCAAGTGTTGCCAGATAGACGTGTATTAGTGTGTAATTATTGCAAGTGTTGCCAGATAGACGTGTATTAGTGTGTAATTATTGCAAGTGTTGCCAGATAGATGTGTATTAGTGTGTAATTATTGCAAGTGTTGCCAGATAGATGTGTATTAGTGTGTAATTATTGCAAGTGTTGCCAGATAGATGTGTGTTAGTGTGTAATTATTGCAAGTGTTGCCAGATAGATGTGTATTAGTGTGTAATTATTGCAAGTGTGCCAGATAGATGTGTATTAGTGTGTAATTATTGCAAGTGTTGCCAGATAGACGTGTATTAGTGTGTAATTATTGCAAGTGTTGCCAGATAGATGTGTATTAGTGTGTAATTATTGCAAGTGTTGCCAGATAGATGTGTATTAGTGTGTAATTATTGCAAGTGTTGCCAGATAGATGTGTGTTAGTGTGTATTTATTGCAAGTGTTGCCAGATAGATGTGTATTAGTGTGTAATTATTGCAAGTGTTGCCAGATAGATGTGTATTAGTGTGTAATTATTGCAAGTGTTGCCAGATAGATGTGTATTAGTGTGTAATTATTGCAAGTGTTGCCAGATAGATGTGTGTTAGTGTGTATTTATTGCAAGTGTTGCCAGATAGATTGTATTAGTGTGTAATTATTGCAAGTGTTGCCAGATAGATGTGTATTAGTATGTAATTATTGCAAGTGTTGCCAGATAGATGTGTATTAGTGTGTAATTATTGCAAGTGTTGCCAGATAGATGTGTATTAGTGTGTAATTATTGCAAGTGTTGCCAGATAGATGTGTATTAGTGTGTAATTATTGCAAGTGTTGCCAGATAGATGTGTATTAGTGTGTAATTATTGCAAGTGTTGCCAGATAGATGTGTATTAGTGTGTAATTATTGCAAGTGTTGCCAGATAGATGTGTATTAGTGTGTAATTATTGCAAGTGTTGCCAGATAGATGTGTATTAGTGTGTAATTATTGCAAGTGTTGCCAGATAGATGTGTATTAGTGTGTAATTATTGCAAGTGTTGCCAGATAGATGTGTATTAGTGTGTAATTATTGCAAGTGTTGCCAGATAGACGTGTATTAGTGTGTAATTATTGCAAGTGTTGCCAGATAGACGTGTATTAGTGTGTAATTATTGCAAGTGTTGCCAGATAGACGTGTATTAGTGTGTAATTATTGCAAGTGTTGCCAGATAGACGTGTATTAGTGTGTAATTATTGCAAGTGTTGCCAGATAGATGTGTATTAGTGTGTATTTATTGCACGTGTTGCCAGATAGACGTGTATTGGTGTGTAATTATTGCAAGTGTTGCCAGATAAACGTGTATTAGTGTGTAATTATTGCAAGTGTTGCCAGATAGACGTGTATTAGTGTGTAATTATTGCAAGTGTTGCCAGATAGATGTGTATTAGTGTGTAATTATTGCAAGTGTTGCCAGATAGATGTGTATTAGTGTGTAAGTATTGCAAGTGTTGCCAGATAGATGTGTATTAGCGTGTAATTATTGCAAGTGTTGCCAGATAGATGTGTATTAGTGTGTAATTATTGCAAGTGTTGCCAGATAGATGTGTATTAGTGTGTAATTATTGCAAGTGTTGCCAGATAAACGTGTATTAGTGTGTAATTATTGCAAGTGTTGCCAGATAGATGTGTGTTAGTGTGTAATTATTGCAAGTGTTGCCAGATAGATGTGTATTAGTGTGTAATTATTGCAAGTGTTGCCAGATAGATGTGTATTAGTGTGTAATTATTGCAAGTGTTGCCAGATAGATGTGTGTTAGTGTGTAATTATTGCAAGTGTTGCCAGATAGATGTGTGTTAGTGTGTAATTATTGCAAGTGTTGCCAGATAGATGTGTGTTAGTGTGTAATTATTGCAAGTGTTGCCAGATAGATGTGTATTAGTGTGTAATTATTGCAAGTGTTGCCAGATAGATGTGTATTAGTGTGTAATTATTGCAAGTGTTGCCAGATAGATGTGTATTAGTGTGTAATTATTGCAAGTGTTGCCAGATAGATGTGTATTAGTGTGTAATTATTGCAAGTGTTGCCAGATAGATGTGTATTAGTGTGTAATTATTGCAAGTGTTGCCAGATAGATGTGTTTTAGTGTGTAATTATTGCAAGTGTTGCCAGATAGATGTGTATTAGTGTGTAATTATTGCAAGTGTTGCCAGATAGATGTGTATTAGTGTGTAATTATTGCAAGTGTTGCCAGATAGATGTGTATTAGTGTGTAATTATTGCAAGTGTTGCCAGATAGATGTGTATTAGTGTGTAATTATTGCAAGTGTTGCCAGATAGATGTGTATTAGTGTGTAATTATTGCAAGTGTTGCCAGATAGATGTGTATTAGTGTGTAATTATTGCAAGTGTTGCCAGATAGATGTGTATTAGTGTGTAATTATTGCAAGTGTTGCCAGATAGATGTGTATTAGTGTGTAATTATTGCAAGTGTTGCCAGATAGATGTGTATTAGTGTGTAATTATTGCAAAGTGTTGCCAGATAGATGTGTATTAGTGTGTAATTATTGCAAATGTTGCCAGATAGATGTGTATTAGTGTGTAATTATTGCAAGTGTTGCCAGATAGACGTGTATTAGTGTGTAATTATTGCAAGTGTTGCCAGGATAGACGTGTATTAGTGTGTAATTATTGCAAGTGTTGCCAGATAGATGTGTATTAGTGTGTAATTATTGCAAGTGTTGCCAGATAGATGTGTATTAGTGTGTAATTATTGCAAGTGTTGCCAGATAGATGTGTATTAGTGTGTAATTATTGCAAGTGTTGCCAGATAGATGTGTGTTAGTGTGTAATTATTGCAAGTGTTGCCAGATAGATGTGTGTTAGTGTGTAATTATTGCAAGTGTTGCCAGATAGATGTTTATTAGTGTGTAATTATTGCAAGTGTTGCCAGATAGATGTGTATTAGTGTGTAATTATTGCAAGTGTTGCCAGATAGATGTGTATTAGTGTGTAATTATTGCAAGTGTTGCCAGATAGATGTGTATTAGTGTGTAATTATTGCAAGTGTTGCCAGATAGATGTGTATTAGTGTGTAATTATTGCAAGTGTTGCCAGATAGATGTGTATTGGTGTGTAATTATTGCAAGTGTTGCCAGATAGATGTGTGTTAGTGTGTAATTATTGCAAGTGTTGCCAGATAGATGTGTGTTAGTGTGTAATTATTGCAAGTGTTGCCAGATAGATGTGTATTTGTGTGTAATTATTGCAAGTGTTGCCAGATAGATGTGTATTAGTGTGTAATTATTGCAAGTGTTGCCAGATAGATGTGTATTAGTGTGTAATTATTGCAAGTGTTGCCAGATAGATGTGTATTAGTGTGTAATTATTGCAAGTGTTGCCAGATAGATGTGTATTAGTGTGTAATTATTGCAAGTGTTGCCAGATAGATGTGTATTAGTGTGTAATTATTGCAAGTGTTGCCAGATGGATGTGTATTAGTGTGTAATTATTGCAATAGTGTTGCCAGATAGATGTGTATTAGTGTGTAATTATTGCAAGTGTTGCCAGATAGATGTGTATTAGTGTGTAATTATTGCAAGTGTTGCCAGATAGATGTGTATTAGTGTGTAATTATTGCAAGTGTTGCCAGATAGATGTGTATTAGTGTGTAATTATTGCAAGTGTTGCCAGATAGACGTGTATTAGTGTGTAATTATTGCAAGTGTTGCCAGATAGATGTGTATTAGTGTGTAATTATTGCAAGTGTTGCCAGATAGATGTGTGTTAGTGTGTAATTATTGCAAGTGTTGCCAGATAGATGTGTGTTAGTGTGTAATTATTGCAAGTGTTGCCAGATAGATGTGTATTAGTGTGTAATTATTGCAAGTGTTGCCAGATAGATGTGTATTGGTGTGTAATTATTGCAAGTGTTGCCAGATAGATGTGTATTAGTGTGTAATTATTGCACGTGTTGCCAGATAGACGTGTATTAGTGTGTAATTATTGCAAGTGTTGCCAGATAGATGTGTATTAGTGTGTAATTATTGCAAGTGTTGCCAGATAGATGTGTGTCAGTGTGTAATTATTGCAAGTGTTGCCAGATAGATGTGTATTAGTGTGTAATTATTGCAAGTGTTGCCAGATAGATGTGTATTAGTGTGTAATTATTGCAAGTGTTGCCAGATAGATGTGTATTAGTGTGTAATTATTGCAAGTGTTGCCAGATAGATGTGTATTAGTGTGTAATTATTGCAAGTGTTGCCAGATAGATGTGTATTAGTGTGTAATTATTGCAAGTGTTGCCAGATAGATGTGTATTAGTGTGTAATTATTGCAAGTGTTGCCAGATAGATGTGTATTAGTGTGTAATTATTGCAAGTGTTGCCAGATAGATGTGTATTAGTGTGTAATTATTGCAAGTGTTGCCAGATAGATGTGTATTAGTGTGTAATTATTGCAAGTGTTGCCAGATAGATGTGTGTTAGTGTGTAATTATTGCAAGTGTTGCCAGATAGATGTGTATTAGTGTGTAATTATTGCAAGTGTTGCCAGATAGATGTGTATTAGTGTGTAATTATTGCAAGTGTTGCCAGATAGATGTGTATTAGTGTGTAATTATTGCAAGTGTTGCCAGATAGATGTGTATAGTGTGTAATTATTGCAAGTGTTGCCAGATAGATGTGTATTAGTGTGTAATTATTGCAAGTGTTGCCAGATGGATGTGTATTAGTGTGTAATTATTGCAAGTGTTGCCAGATAGATGTGTATTAGTGTGTAATTATTGCAAGTGTTGCCAGATAGATGTGTATTAGTGTGTAATTATTGCAAGTGTTGCCAGATAGATGTGTATTAGTGTGTAATTATTGCAAGTGTTGCCAGATAGATGTGTATTAGTGTGTAATTATTGCAAGTGTTGCCAGATAGATGTGTATTAGTGTGTAATTATTGCAAGTGTTGCCAGATGGATGTGTATTAGTGTGTAATTATTGCAAGTGTTGCCAGATAGATGTGTATTAGTGTGTAATTATTGCAAGTGTTGCCAGATAGATGTGTATTAGTGTGTAATTATTGCAAGTGTTGCCAGATAGATGTGTATTAGTGTGTAATTATTGCAAGTGTTGCCAGATAGATGTGTATTTGTGTGTAATTATTGCAAGTGTTGCCAGATAGATGTGTATTAGTGTGTAATTATTGCAAGTGTTGCCAGATAGATGTGTATTAGTGTGTAATTATTGCAAGTGTTGCCAGATAGATGTGTATTAGTGTGTAATTATTGCAAGTGTTGCCAGATAGATGTGTATTAGTGTGTAATTATTGCAAGTGTTGCCAGATAGATGTGTATTAGTGTGTAATTATTGCAAGTGTTGCCAGATAGATGTGTATTAGTGTGTAATTATTGCAAGTGTTGCCAGATAGATGTGTATTTGTGTGTAATTATTGCAAGTGTTGCCAGATAGATGTGTATTAGTGTGTAATTATTGCAAGTGTTGCCAGATAGATGTGTATTAGTGTGTAATTATTGCAAGTGTTGCCAGATAGATGTGTATTAGTGTGTAATTATTGCAAGTGTTGCCAGATAGATTGTATTAGTGTGTAATTATTGCAAGTGTTGCCAGATAGATGTGTATTAGTGTGTAATTATTGCAAGTGTTGCCAGATGGATGTGTATTAGTGTGTAATTATTGCAAGTGTTGCCAGATAGATGTGTATTAGTGTGTAATTATTGCAAGTGTTGCCAGATAGATGTGTATTAGTGTGTAATTATTGCAAGTGTTGCCAGATAGATGTGTATTAGTGTGTAATTATTGCAAGTGTTGCCAGATAGATGTGTATTAGTGTGTAATTATTGCAAGTGTTGCCAGATAGACGTGTATTAGTGTGTAATTATTGCAAGTGTTGCCAGATAGATGTGTATTAGTGTGTAATTATTGCAAGTGTTGCCAGATAGATGTGTGTTAGTGTGTAATTATTGCAAGTGTTGCCAGATAGATGTGTGTTAGTGTGTAATTATTGCAAGTGTTGCCAGATAGATGTGTATTAGTGTGTAATTATTGGCAAGTGTTGCCAGATAGATGTGTATTGGTGTGTAATTATTGCAAGTGTTGCCAGATACATGTGTATTAGTGTGTAATTATTGCAAGTGTTGCCAGATAGATGTGTATTAGTGTGTAATTATTGCAAGTGTTGCCAGATAGATGTGTATTAGTGTGTAATTATTGCAAGTGTTGCCAGATAGATGTGTATTAGTGTGTAATTATTGCAAGTGTTGCCAGATAGATGTGTATTAGTGTGTAATTATTGCAAGTGTTGCAGATGGATGTGTATTAGTGTGTAATTATTGCAAGTGTTGCCAGATGGATGTGTATTAGTGTGTAATATTGCAAGTGTTGCCAGATAGACGTGTATTAGTGTGTAATTATTGCAAGTGTTGCCAGATAGATGTGTATTAGTGTGTAATTATTGCAAGTGTTGCCAGATAGATGTGTATTAGTGTGATTATTGCAAGTGTTGCCAGATAGATGTGTATTAGTGTGTAATTATTGCAAGTGTTGCCAGATAGATGTGTATTAGTGTGTAATTATTGCAAGTGTTGCCAGATGGATGTGTATTAGTGTGTAATTATTGCAAGTGTTGCCAGATAGATGTGTATTAGTGTGTAATTATTGCAAGTGTTGCCAGATAGATGTGTATTAGTGTGTAATTATTGCAAGTGTTGCCAGATAGATGTGTATTAGTGTGTAATTATTGCAAGTGTTGCCAGATAGACGTGTATTAGTGTGTAATTATTGCAAGTGTTGCCAGATAGACGTGTATTAGTGTGTAATTATTGCAAGTGTTGCCAGATAGATGTGTATTAGTGTGTAATTATTGCAAGTGTTGCCAGATGGATGTGTATTAGTGTGTAATTATTGCAAGTGTTGCCAGATAAACGTGTATTAGTGTGTAATTATTGCAAGTGTTGCCAGATAGATGTGTATTAGTGTGTAATTATTGCAAGTGTTGCCAGATGGATGTGTATTAGTGTGTAATTATTGCAAGTGTTGCCAGATAGATGTGTATTAGTGTGTAATTATTGCAAGTGTTGCCAGATAGATGTGTATTAGTGTGTAATTATTGCAAGTGTTGCCAGATAGATGTGTATTAGTGTGTAATTATTGCAAGTGTTGCCAGATAGACGTGTATTAGTGTGTAATTATTGCAAGTGTTGCCAGATAGACGTGTATTAGTGTGTAATTATTGCAAGTGTTGCCAGATAGATGTGTATTAGTGTGTAATTATTGCAAGTGTTGCCAGATAGATGTGTATTAGTGTGTAATTATTGCAAGTGTTGCCAGATAGACGTGTATTAGTGTGTAATTATTGCAAGTGTTGCCAGATAGATGTGTATTAGTGTGTAATTATTGCAAGTGTTGCCAGATGGATGTGTATTAGTGTGTAATTATTGCAAGTGTTGCCAGATGGATGTGTATTAGTGTGTAATTATTGCAAGTGTTGCCAGATAAACGTGTATTAGTGTGTAATTATTGCAAGTGTTGCCAGATAGATGTGTATTAGTGTGTAATTATTGCAAGTGTTGCCAGATGGATGTGTATTAGTGTGTAATTATTGCAAGTGTTGCCAGATAGATGTGTATTACTGTGTAATTATTGCAAGTGTTGCCAGATAGATGTGTATTAGTGTGTAATTATTGCAAGTGTTGCCAGATAGATGTGTATTAGTGTGTAATTATTGCAAGTGTTGCCAGATAGATGTTTATTAGTGTGTAATTATTGCAAGTGTTGCCGGATAGATGTGTATTAGTGTGTAATTATTGCAAGTGTTGCCAGATAGATGTGTATTAGTGTGTAATTATTGCAAGTGTTGCCAGATAGATGTGTATTAGTGTGTAATTATTGCAAGTGTTGCCAGATAGACGTGTATTAGTGTGTAATTATTGCAAGTGTTGCCAGATAGACGTGTGTTAGTGTGTAATTATTGCAAGTGTTGCCAGATAGATGTGTATTAGTGTGTAATTATTGCAAGTGTTGCCAGATAGATGTGTATTAGTGTGTAATTATTGCAAGTGTTGCCAGATAGATGTGTATTAGTGTGTAATTATTGCAAGTGTTGCCAGATAGATGTGTGTTAGTGTGTAATTATTGCAAGTGTTGCCAGATGTGTGTGTGTAAGTGTGGTGCTCACACAAGATGGAGGTGTGTAGTGTTGTGCAGGCAGCAGATCACCTGATGCAAAGTGGGCATGATGCCAGACAGTGTCTGGGTGCCAAGGATGGAAGGAGCCAAGGATGGAAGGAGCCAAGGATGGAAGGAGCCAAGGATAGAAGGATGGAAGGGCAGCAGAGGTTGCAGCTTGTGTTCTGCCTGACGGAGTGGAGAGGAGAGCAGGAATGTGATGGGGGGGATGTTAGGTGGGGGGATGTTAGGTGGGGGGATGTTAGGTGGGGGGATGTTAGGCGGGTGTGTGTAGCTTTAAGGGCGTTCGACTGCAGCCAGCCAGCGAGTATCTGCAGTGACATGTGACATGACTAGCACTGCTCTTAGACTGCAGTGACATGTGGCAGGACTAGCACTGCTCTTAGACTGCAGTGACATGTGGCAGGACTAGCACTGCTCTTAGACTGCAGTGACGTGTGACATGACTAGCACTGCTCTTAGACTGGCCAGCTTATCAGCCTGCACGCAGCTGTGCTAGTCACCTGCTAACACGCACACACACCTTTGGTCTTATTAGTGCTATTATTAGTCTCTATGTGTGTGTGTGTGTGTGTGTGTGTGTGTGTGTGTGTGTGTGTGTGTGTGTGTGTTTGACTGTTCCTCTTAACACTCCAGCGGGAATTAGATTCATTTGAAAAAATCAAAAAAAAAAAATCAAAAACATAAGAATTCTTGTCTTCAATAACAGGTAAATGACCTTTGGCAGCCATGTTGTTGACTTTGCTCAGTCTAAAATAGCAGTTAGGTCGACAAGAGCCGTCAAGTCTAAATCAACAATTACATCTACAAGGGTTGTTAGGTCTAAAATAGCAATTAAGTCGACAAGAAGCGTTTAATCTAAAACAACAATTACGTCTGAAAGAGCCGTTAAGTCTAAAATAGCAATTATTCTAATAGAGCCGTTAAGTCTAAAATAGCAATTAAGTCTAAAAGAGCCACTATTTTTGAAATAGCAATGAATTATATAATAGCCGTTAAGTGTAAAATAACAATTCATTCTAAAAGAGCCGTTAAGTCTAAAATAACAATTAATTCTAAAAGAGCCGTTAAGTCTAAAATAACAATTACATCAAAACGAGTTGTTATGTCTAAAATAGTACTTACATTTGTAAGACCTGTTAAGTTTAAACCAGCAATTAATTGTCAAAGAGCAGTTAAGTCTGAAATAGCAATCTATTCTAAAATAGATTTTAAGTCTAAAATAGCAACTAAGTTTAATAGAGCTGTTAAGTCTGAAATAGCAATAATTCCAAAAGCGCTGTTAAGTCTAAAATACCAACTAAGTCTAAAAGAGTGGCTATTTTTAAAATAGCAATTAATTATAAAAGAGCTGTTAAGTCTAAAATAACAATTACGTCTAAAAGAGCCGTTAATTCTAAAATAGCTTAGTCCAAAATAAAAATGAAGTTTAAAAGAACTGTTAACTCTAAAATAACAATTAAGTCTAAAAGAGCCATTAAGTCTAAAATAGCAACTATTCTAAAAGAGCTGTTAAGTCTAAAATACCAATTAAGTCTAAAAGAGCGGCTATTTTTAAAATAACAATTCATTCTAAAAGAGCCGTTAATTCTAAAATAACAATTACGTTTAAAAGAGCCGTTAATTCTAAAATAGCAATTAATTCTAAAATAGCTAAGTCTAAAATAACAATTAGGTTTAAAAGAACCGTTAACTCTAAAATAACAATTATGTCTAAAAGAGCCAGTAAGTCTAAAATAGCAATTATTCTAAAAGAGCCGTAAAGTCTAAAATATCAATTAAGTCTAAAAGAGCGGCTATTTTTAAAATAGCAATTAATTCTAAAAGAGCCGTTAATTCTAAAATAACATTTACGTCTAAAAGAGCCGTTAATTCTAAAATAGCAATTAAGTCTAAAATAGCTAAGTCAAAAATAACAATTAGGTTTAAAAGAACCGTTAACTCTAAAATAACAATTATGTCTAAAAGAGCCATTAAGTCTAAAATAGCAATTATTCTAAAAGAGCTGTTAAGTCTAAAATACCAATTAAGTCTAAAAGAGCGGCTATTTTTAAAATAGCAATTAATTCTAAAAGAGCCGTTAATTCTAAAATAACAATTAATTCTAAAAGAGCCGTTAAGTCTAAAATAACAATTACGTCTAAAAGAGCTGTTAAGTTTAAAATAGCAATTATTTTAAAAGAGCCGTTAAGTCTAAAATACCAATTAAGTCTAAAGGTGCCGCTATTTTTAAATGAGCAATTAATTCTATAAGAGCCGTTAAGTCTAAAATAACAATTAATTCTAAAAGAGCCGTTAAGTCTAAAATAACAATTACATCTAAACGAGTTATTAAGTCTAAAATAGTAATTACATCTGTAAGAGCTGTTTAGTCTAAAATAGTAATTACGTCTTAAGACCTGCTAAGTCTAAACCGGCAATTATTTCTAAAAGAGCAGTTAAGTCTAAATTAGCAATTAATTCTAAAAGAGCCGTTAAGTCTGAAATAGCAATCTCTTCTAAAAGAGACGTTAAGTCTAAAATAGCAACTAAGTTTAATAGAGCTGTTAAGTCTGAAATAGCAATTATGTCTAAAATAGCAATTAATTCCAAAAGAGCTATTTAGTGTAAAATAACAATTACGTCTAAAGGAGCTGTTAAGTCTTTGAAATAGCAATTTATTCTAAAAGAGACGCTAAGTCTAAAATAGCAACTAAGTTTAATAGAGCTGTTAAGTCTGAAATGGCAATTCATTCCAAAAGAGCTGTTAAGTCTAAAATAAGAAATCCGTCAAAAAGAGCTGTTAAGTCTTGATAAGTGATTAATTTCAAAAGAGCCATTAAAACAAAAATAGGAAGTACATCTAAAAGAGCTTTTTAGTCTAAAATAACGATTACGTCTAAAGAAGACGTTAAGTCTAAAATAGCAATTAATTCTAAAAGAGCCATTAAGTCTAAAATAACAATTACGTATAAAAGAGATGTTAAGTCTAAAATAGCAAATAATTCTGAAAGAGCCATTAAGTCTAAAATAACAATTACGTATGAAAGAGATGTAAAGTCTAAAATAGCAATTAATTCTAAAAGAGCCATTAAGTCTGAAATAGCAATTAATTCTAAAAGAGACGCTAAGTCTAAAGTAGCAACTAAGTTTAATACAGCTGCTAAGTCTAACGGTTAAATCTAAAATAGTGGTTAGGTCTAAAAAAGGCAATAAATCTAAAATAACAATTAATTCTAAAAGAGGCCGTTAAATCTAAAATAAAAATTAAGTTATTATAAATAAAGAAGAAAACACAAGAATATTTGTCTTCGATAACCTTTGGCAGCCATGTTGACTTTGCTCAGTCTAAAATAGCAAGTAGGTCGACAAAAGCCGTCAAGTCTAAAATAACAATTACATGTAAAAGAGTTGTTAAGTCTAAAATAGTAATTACATCTATAAGAGCTGTTTAGTCTAAAATAACAATTACGTCTAAAGGAGCTGTTAAGTCCAAAATAGCAATTAATTCTAAAAGAGCTGTTAAGTCTAAAATAACAATTTCATTCTAAACGAGATGTGAAGTCTAAAATAACAATTTCATTCTAAAAGAGCTGTGAAGTCTAAAATAGCAATTACGTCTTAAGACCTCCTAAGTCTAAACCCGCAATTAATTCTAAAAGAGCCGTTAAGTCTGAAATAGCAATTTATTCAAAAAAAGATGTTAAGTCCAAAATAGCAACTAAGTTTAATAGAGCTGTTAAGTCTGAAATGACAATTATGTCTAAAATAGCAAAAGAGCTGTTAAGTTTAAAAAAACAATTCCGTCAAAAAGAGCTCAATTTCAAAAGAGCCGTTAAAACTAAAATAGCAATTACATCTAAAAGAGCTTTTAAACATATAAACATGCAAAGTAAACATATAAACATGCAAAGTAAACATATAAACATGCAAAGTAAACATATAAACATGCAAAGTAAACATATAAACATGCAAAGTAAACATTTAAACGAGCAAAGTAAACATATAAACATGCAAAGTAAACATAAACATGCAAAGTAAACATATAAACATGCAAATTAAACATACAAACATGCAAAGTAAACATATAAACATGCAAAGTAAACATATAAACAAGCAAATTAAACATGTAAACAAGCAAAGTAAACATATAAACATGCAAAGTAAACATATAAACATGCAAAGTAAACATATAAACATGCAAAGTAAACATTTAAACGAGCAAAGTAAACATATAAACATGCAAAGTAAACATAAACATGCAAAGTAAACATACAAACATGCAAAGTAAACATATAAACATGCAAAGTAAACATATAAACAAGCAAATTAAACATGTAAACAAGCAAAGTAAACATATAAACATGCAAAGTAAACATACAAACATGCAAAGTAAACATATACACATGCAAAGTAAACATACAAACATGCAAAGTAAACATATAAACATGCAAAGTAAACATACAAACATGCAAAGCAAACATATAAACATGCAAATTAAACATATAAACATGCAAAATAAACATATAAGCATGCAAAGTAAACATATAAACATGCAAAGTAAACATATAAACATGCAAAATAAACATATAAGCATGCAAAGTAAACAAATAAACTAGAAAAGTAAACACATAAACATGCAAAGTAAACATATAAACATGCAAAGTAAACATATAAACATGCAAAGTAAACATATAAACAAGCAAATAACAACAACAACAACAACAACAACACATTATGTGAGTGTTTTCTTTGGGGAACAAATTATTTATGAATGTTTAAATGTTCAAATCTATTTATTTATTTTTGTTCCATACTACATTATTGTGATTATTATTGCATATTGTGAATATTATATATGATTAAATATTGTAAATATTACATACTATTAGATATTGTAAATATTATAGATTATACATAATGTGATTATTATTACATATTGTAAAAATTATATATTATTACTGTACATTTTGTGAATATTATACATGATAATATATTGTGAATATTATATATATTATTACATCTTGTGAATAGTATATACTATTAAATATTGTAAATATTGTCTATTATTACGTATTGTGATTATTATGTACTGTTACATATTGTAATTATTATAGATTATACACATTGTGATTATTATTACATATTGTAAATATTATATACTATTACATAATTACATAATATTATATATGATAGTATATTGTGAATATTATATATTATTACATTTGTGAATATTATATATTGTGAATATTATATATTATTACAGTGGAAATATTGTTTATTATTACATATTGTGAATGTTATATATTATAACATATTGTAAATATTATAGATTATAATATATTGTGAATATAATATATTACATATTGTAAGTATTATACAATATTACATATTGTGAATATTATATACTATTACATATTGTAAATATTATTTATTTTACATATTGTGATTATAATTACATATTGTAAATAGTTTATACTATTACATCTTGTGATTATTATATAGTATACTATATTGTGAATATTATATATTATTACATATTGTGATTATATATTATTACATATTGTGAATATTATATATTATCACATATTGTGAATGTTATATATTATTACATATTGTAAATGTGATCTATTATTACATATTGTGAATATTATACATTATAACATATTTTGAATATTATGTATTATTGCATATTTTTAATATTATGTACTATTACATATTGTAAATATTATGTTATTACATATTGTGAATATTCTATATTATTACATCTTGTGGATATTATATATGATTGCATATTTTTTAATATTATGTACTATTACATATTGTAAATATGATGTATTATAATATATTGTGAATATCATATATTATTACATATTGTAAATATTATACAATATTACACATTGTGAATATTATATACTATTACATATTGTAAATATTATATACTATACATATTGTGATTTTTATTACATATTGTAAATATTATATATTATTACATATTGTGAGTATTATATACTATTACATGTTGTAAATATTATATATTATACATATTGTGATTATTATTACATATTGTAAATATTTTATACTATTATATCTTGTGAATATTATATATTATTACATATTGTGAATATCATATATTATTACATATTTTAAATGTTATCTATTCTTACATATTGTGAATAGTATACGTTATAAAATATTTTGAATATAATGTATTATTGCATATTTTTAATATTATGTACTATTACATATTGTAAATATTTTGTATTATTACACATTGTGAATATTATGCTATTATATATTGTAAATATGATCTATTATAATATACTGTGAATATCATATATTATTACATTGTAAATATTATACAATATTACACATTGTGAATATTGTATACTATTACATATTGTAAATAATATATATTATACATATTGTGATTATTATTACATATTGTAAATATTGTATACTATTACATCTTGTGAATATTATATACTATTACATATTGTAAATATTATATATTATACATATTGTGATTATTATTATATATTTTAAATATTTTATACTATTACATCTTGTGAATAATATATACTATTACATATTGTAAATATTATATATCATACATATTGTGATTATTATTACATATTGTGAATATTATATACCAGGGGTCACCAACCTTTTTGAAACCAAGGGCTACTTCTTGGGTACTGATTAATGCGAAGGGCTACCAGTTAGATACACACTTAAATAAATTGCCAGAAGTAGCCAATTTGCTCAATTTACCTTTAACTCTGTTATTATTAATAATTAATGATATTTATCTTTGTGGAAACACTGATCATCTTAATGATTTCTCACAATAAATATATATAGAAACAGATAAATATCAATATGCAACACTTTATTTTTATATTTTCTCTAAGTGCACATTTTTCAAATTGAACATTTTCAAATGATCACTTCTAAGACAGTCTTGTGAAATCACAATATCCCATTTTAACTAGCTAGCCACTAACATTTTTTAACAAATCATGAATTACTTTGCACCATGTTTGTACAAATAATAACTCATGTAAAATACAAAAGTAAACTCTCAAATTTTTAAATCATGTCACACTTTGAACTGGACACCAAATCTGTTATCTGTTTCTTTGTCAGTTAGTGGGAAGCCTGGCATTGCATGCTGTTAACTAGTGTGTTGTACTCTGGTGTGTAACTTGACACTGCAACTCTGAGTGAGTCTTGCAGATGTGCATCAGTGAGGCGTGTTCTGTGTTTGTTCTTGATGAAGTTCATGTCAGAAAAGGCTGATTCACAAAGATAAGATTTTTCCTCATTGTTTGCGGAACCTTCTTAATCTTTTGGACATATTTTCACAGCAATCTGGCCTTAAACTTAATTATAATAAATGTAGAAGGTTAAGGATCGGAAATCTAAAGGGAACGTCCTTTCGAATGGAATGCAAAGTGCCTGTTTTGTGGACAGATGGACCAGTTAACATACTTGGTGTTGTTGTCCCAGAAAATCTGGAAGATCTAGGCTCAGTAAATTATGATAATCGACTAAGAAAGCTGGACAAAATTATGCAATTATGGAAAGGGAAATCCCTAACCTTGTATGGTAAAATGTCTATTGCCAACTCGTTAATTATTCCTCAATTTATTTATTTGTTTTTGTCATTACCAGCTCCATCACAAAACTTTTTTAAGATTTATGAGCGGAGGGTCTTCGATTTTGTCTGGAACGGCAAACCAGAAAAGATTAAAAGAAAGGTTTTGTACAAAGAGTATGAAAATGGGGGCCTGAAACTTCTCAACCTTGAAGCTATGTGTCTGTCTTTAAAAGCATCAATTGTTCCAAAGATGTATTTAAACATTGAGTGGTACACACATGTCCTGTTGGACAAAAAACATGTACTGTATCAAAAGAAATTGTATCCTTTTTTACAAGTGATCCCCTCCCAGAGAGTCTGCTGGGAAACATGGTTCATAAAGGAAACAATCCACTCATAGTGGTGTTTTCAATTTTATGTGCCAGAAAAAAGAGACGATATTTTGCAGCAGTTAATATTGTTTTGGTATTGTCATATTGTGTCTTTGTTTTGGGTGGAAGTTGACAAAATGTGTTTAAGGATTGGTTTGTTTATGAAGCTTAATGTGGTTTCTGTTATTTTAGGAGAGTTCATTGAAAATCATGATTTAGTCAATTTAATTATAGTACTCGGTAAAATGTTTATTTTTAAGGCCAAAAACAGATATTCACTTAGTATTACTTTCTTTAAAACATTTATTCAGTATTTTCTAACTTTAGAAAGTTACATGGTTGAAAACGATAATGATGACAAAAAACATTTAAAAAAAGATGAGAAGTCCTCAAAGGCTTATTTTGAAAGTATAATTATGTTTATAGATTATATGATATCTGTTGTTGTGTTCCCTAATTTGAGTGACCTGGACATAATCTGGACTGTACATAAATGCTTATTTTGAAAATGTAATTTTGTTTATAAATTATATGCAATCTGTTGTGTTCCCTATTTTTTTTCTGTGTACATGAATGAAGGTGTGTGTTGCTGAGTCCGACTTGGACATTATCTGGACTGGGCCTGGTTTAAAAAACCCTTTAAACAAATATAATTTCATTGACAACCTGGTCTGTTGAAGATAAGGCCCTTTTTTAAAATAAATAAAAAACATTTTCTTGGATAAAAAAGAAAGTAAAACAATATAAAAATAATTACATAAAAAATAGTAATTAAGGAAAATGTTAGTGGACCAGCAGCCTATACAATCATGTGTGCTTCAGGGACTGTGGCCCTTGCAGATGTGTTGTCTATGTTGTGTTCAGGGACTGTGTCCCTTGCAGATGTGTTGTCTATGTTGTGGGAACCAGAATATTGGTAGCAGAAAGAAATAACCCCTTTTGTGTGAGTGGGTGTGGATGAGTGTGCATGGGGGAGGTTTTTTGGGTTGATGCACTGATTGAAAGTGTATCTTGTGTTTTTTCTATGTAGATTTAATTTAAAAAAAAAAAAAAAAAAAGTTTTTTTTTTTTTTTTTTTTTTTTTTTTTTTTTTTTTTTTAGAACAGGCCCGCGGGCGACTCATCTGGTCCTTACGGGCGACCTGGTGCCCGCGGGCACCGCGTTGGTGACCCCTGTATATTACATCTTGTGAATATTATATAGTATAATATTTTGTGAATATTGTACATTATTAGATATTGTGAATATTATATATTATTACATATTGTGAATATCATATATTATTACATATTGTAAATATTATATAATATTACATATTGTGAATATTTAATATTATTATATAATGTAAATGTTATCTATTATTACATATTGTGAATATTATATACTATTACATATTGTAAATATTATATATTATACAGATTGTGATTATTGATATATATGTATTGTAAATATTTTATACTATTACATCTTGCGAATATTATAAACTATCACTTATTGTAAATATTATATATTATACATATTGTGATTATTATTACATATTGTGAGTATTATATACTATTACATCTTGTGAATATTATATAGTATAATATATTGTGAATATTATATATTATTACATATTGTGAATATCCTATATTATTACATATTGTAAATATTATATAATATTACATATTGTGAATATATAATATTATTATATATTGTAAATGTTATCTACTATTACATATTGTGAATATTATACATTGTAACATTTTGAATGTGTTATATTATTACATATTGTACATTTTTATATATTATTACATATCATATATTACATATTGTAAATATTCTAAATTATTACATCTTATGAATATGATATACTTTTGCATATTTATATTATTATGTACTATTACATATTGTAAATATGTTGTATTATTACACATTGTGAATATTATACTATTATATATTGTAAATATGATATATTATAACAATGACCATGCAGTAATAATACTACTAGTGACAATGAGCATTAACAATACTACTAAATGTGGTAGTACCAATGACTAATACTACTAAATGTGGTATTACCAATGAAGCGGTGGCAGAGAACAATAGCGTCTCATTGAGTTGTTGTGGTGTAAAAGGCTCCCAGGAGTAGTTTCCATTATTCATTGCAAAGGTCCAGGCGGCTCTGAGAGGCTGCAGGGGTGAAGAATGAGAAGTGTAGAAAAAAAACAAAAAGTGCTGTGCGGGGCAGAGACTCTGCTTTATGCAAAGTGTGCCAGGCCTTGGGACCGTGCCAGTTGAGGAGCCCGTGATGGGGCCCCGCCTGATGTGTGTGTATGTGTGTGTGCGTGTGTGTGTGTGCGCTGTCAGCCTGTCAGTTAGGCCTAACGCTGCTCCCTGGAGGCACCTGGGGCCGAGCCATCCAGCACCCAGTCATCCCGCGCTGGCGGCCAAGTGGTGACAATGGCGCTCCGCAGAGAGAGGAAGTGTCATGGCGGGCGTGTAAACCGCTGACAGATGACTGCCGACATGCCGCCTGAAAGCCAAACACTTTCCCCCTCCTTTCTTTTGCCGCCCGACACTCGGCGCTGACAACAAGTCAAAGGCGTGAATAAGAAGAGGATGCAAATGCTCTGGCGCGAGGAAACACGCTCGCTTTTTTTTTTTGTTTTGGAAGTGTGAGGAGGGACTGGCCTGCTGGGGGCCACGGGGTCACGGCGGGGTCAGTGTTTCCTCTCACTTCCACCCTGCTGTGGAAATACAACACGCCGTGGATCCCACACCCCAATGGAGGGTGTGGTGAGCCGGAGCCAGGCTTACAGGACCATCAGAGCCAGTCTTACGGGACCACCAGAGCCCGTCTTACAGGACCACCAGAGCCAGTCTTACGGGACCACTAGAGCCAGTCTTACGGGATCACCAGAGCCAGTCTTACAGGACCACCAGAGCAAGTCTTACGGGACCACCAGAGCCAGTCTTACAGGACCACCAGAGCCAGTCTTACGGGACCACCAGAGCCAGTCTTACGGGACCACCAGAGCCAGTCTTACGGGACCACTAGAGCCAGTCTAACAGGACCACCAGAGCCAGTCTTATGGGACCACCAGAGCTAGTCTTACAGGACCACCAGAGCCAGTCTTACAGGAACACCAGAGCCAGTCTTACGGGACCACCAGAGTCGGTCCTACGGGACCACCAGAGCCAGGCTTACGGGACCACCAGGGCCAGTCTTACGGGACCACCAGAGCCAGTCTTACGGGACCACCAGAGCCAGTCTTACGGGACCACCAGAGCCAGTCTTACGGGACCACCAGAGCCAGTCTTACTGGACCACCAGAGCCCGTCTTACAGGACCACCAGAGCCTGTCTTACGGGACCACTAGAGCCAGTCTTACGGGACCACTAGAGCCAGTCTTACGGGATCACCAGAGCCTGTCTAACGGGACCACCAGAGCCAGTCTTACGGGACCACCAGCCAGTCTTACAGGACCACCAGAGCCAGTCTTACGGGACCACTAGAGCCAGTCTTATGGGACCACTAGAGCCAGTCTTACAGGACCACCAGAGCCAGTCTTACGGGACCACTAGAGCCAGTCTTACGGGATCACCAGAGCCAGTCTTACAGGACCACCAGAGCAAGTCTTACGGGACCACCAGAGCCAGTCTTACAGGACCACCAGAGCCAGTCTTACGGGACCACCAGAGCCAGTCTTACGGGACCACCAGAGCCAGTCTTACGGGACCACTAGAGCCAGTCTAACAGGACCACCAGAGCCAGTCTTATGGGACCACCAGAGCTAGTCTTACAGGACCACCAGAGCCAGTCTTACAGGAACACCAGAGCCAGTCTTACGGGACCACCAGAGTCGGTCCTACGGGACCACCAGAGCCAGGCTTACGGGACCACCAGGGCCAGTCTTACGGGACCACCAGAGCCAGTCTTACGGGACCACCAGAGCCAGTCTTACGGGACCACCAGAGCCAGTCTTACGGGACCACCAGAGCCAGTCTTACTGGACCACCAGAGCCCGTCTTACAGGACCACCAGAGCCTGTCTTACGGGACCACTAGAGCCAGTCTTACGGGACCACTAGAGCCAGTCTTACGGGATCACCAGAGCCTGTCTAACGGGACCACCAGAGCCAGTCTTACGGGACCACCAGCCAGTCTTACAGGACCACCAGAGCCAGTCTTACGGGACCACTAGAGCCAGTCTTATGGGACCACTAGAGCCAGTCTTACGGGATCACCAGAGCCTGTCTAACGGGACCACCAGAGCCAGTCTTACGGGACCATCAGAGCCAGTCTTACAGGACCACCATAGCCAGTCTTACGGGACCACCAGAGCCAGTCTTACGGGACCACCAGTGCCGGTCTTACGGGACCACCAGAGCCAGTCTTACGGGACCACCAGAGCCAGTCTTACGGGACCACCAGAGCCAGTCTTACGGGACCACCAGAGCCGATCTTACAGGACCACCAGAGCCAGTCTTACAGGACCACCAGAGCCAGTCTTACGGGACCACCAGAGCCAGTCTTACGGGACCACCCGAGCCAGTCTTACGGGACCACTAGAGCCAGTCTAACAGGACCACCAGAGCTAGTCTTACGGGACCACCAGAGCCAGTCTTACGGGACCACCAGAGCCAGTCTTACGGGACCACTAGAGCCAGTCTAACAGGATCACCAGAGCCAGTCTTACGGGACCACCCGAGCCAGTCTTACGGGACCACTAGAGCCAG
>NC_084744.1:4034555-4047055 GCF_033978785.1 Entelurus aequoreus
CATTGATATATAAACTATCAGACTGCGTGGCCGCTAGTCGTGGCTTTCAGTAGGCCTTTAAAGACGTTCATGTAAGTCTGTGAGCGCCACCTGGATTTCTCTCTTTGCCGTCAATAGAAAAGTCACCTTTTGCAGAGCAGTTTTGAGTTGCTGATATTTGACAGTTTGTTGTCCTCTCTCCAGCTGCAGGAGACTATCCTCCAAATATGATTTGTGGAGCCCATCATCTTTGTACACCTTTAACATCAAAACAGATTATACGCCATTATGATGTGCGTATATTTGAAATGACCGTCAGTCTTGAACTATAGAAAGTAATTCAATGGTTGAAATCTGCACTTTTGGGTGTTTTAGGAGTTAATACGGTAATGTACGTCACAGCAGCTCAGACCAGGAACAAAGCAAAGTGGGCGTTTTGTTTTTTAGAGCAGCCAGCCCCAAACACATGTGTCAGGAACAGATGCGGAAGCACATTTGTACAACAAATGTCTGCATAAAAGTGATAATATAGCATATTGTAGGTGTTTATTAGCCTTTGCATTCATATTTTGCTGTTTGTTACATTTTTGTTGTGTTTTGCTTGATTGTAAAATATGTCGAGGAGCTGGTCTGATGTTCATATGTTGTTATTATTCAGTGTTTTATTGTTCATAGTTAATATTGTAAATCCCACGTAAAAGATGAGCCATGTTAATATGTTGTTGTTATTTAGTGTTTTATTGTTCATAGTTAATATTGTAAATTCCACGTAAAAGAGGAGTGATTTTCATATGTTGTTAATATTCAGTGTTTTATTGTTCATAGTTAATATTGTAAATCCCACGTAAAAGATGAGCCATGTTAATATCTTGTTATTATTTAGTGTTTTATTGTTCATAGTTAATATTGTAAATCCCACATAAAAGATGAGCCATGTTAATATGTTGTTATTATTTAGTGTTTTATTGTTCATAGTTAATATTGTAAATCCCACGTAAAAGAGGAGTGATGTTCATATGTTGTTAATATTCAGTGTTTTATTGTTCATAGTTAATATTGTAAATCCCACGTAAAAGATGAGCCATGTTAATATGTTGTTATTATTTAGTGTTTTATTGTTCATAGTTAATATTGTAAATCCCACGTAAAAGAGGAGTGATTTTCATATGTTGTTAATATTCAGTGTTTTATTGTTCATAGTTAATATTGTAAATCCCACTTACTTTATTTTAATGTATATTTTGGGCGTCCCATTCAGTAAAAAAACTGTAAAATTCCATTCCGTTTTTTTTTTAAATGGTCTGTTTTTAGAACTCTATCGGACATTGTATTTTGGTATTAGTGTTCCTGGAAAAAAAAAGGGACCCAAACAGCAGATGTTCACAGCTAAATGTGTATATATGATTTATACACATTGCCCCCCCCCCCCCCCAGGCACACTGCTTCTCTCAATGTGGCCCCCGAGTCAGAATATTTGCCCAGCTCTGCGTGAGGACTTTGGTGAATATTTCCATTTGCTCATAAACGCCTCGCTAAAACAAGCGATGGCATGTGAAGACTCTTTCAGAGGAGCAAATGTATTCTATTGTTGGACACAAGTGAACGCTTCCCTCTATTCCGGCCTCTTAAGAAACCCCGCTCAGTTTTCCATTTGACTTCCACCCTTTGAAGGCGAGTCCCATTCTTCTCCAGATATTTCTAATTGATACTTTGAGAGCTCTCTCAAAGCCGTTCATTCAAATGGCCGCCAGGAACTATGGGGAGGTTCTTACTCCGGCGTTTGACTCTGATTGATTTCTTATTCCCGGAGCCATGGTGCGGGTTGCATCCCAGTAACTTGGACGAGCCCTTCATCTCCCGGACCTTTTCGACTTCAGTATCTTTATTACAATGCAGCCCAGAGTTTCCGATGTCACATTGACTGAAGATTGCTTCTCTTGTCTCATTTCACCTTTTGTTGGACAAGTGACCCTCCTTTCAGTCTTTGGGACAGAAATGATGCGGAAGGCTTGGGCAGAAAATCCGGTAAACATCCGTTCTTGCCTCCCCACATGTTGCTTGTTTTCTTGATGCAGAAGTTTGGTATTACTTTTCGCCAGGGTTGCAAAGGTTTTGGAAAGTTTCCGGAGAGTTTCCGGAAATTTACCACGGGAAGTTAAGCTCGGGAAGTTTGGAAATGTTGACCATTTTTTTGATTATTCTGTAAAATAAAATGAGAAGCTTGTAAAAGACTAATGCAATGCCACACACAGATATAAATAGTCAGCTAAACAATTGGAATAATCTTTAAAAATAGTTTACTGATTGAGGAATGCACCGTGCAGGGTTGAAACTCAACTGAATTTGCATGAAATCAGGTTGTTTTAGCTAATACCTACCCAGTGGCCTAGTGGTTAGAGTGTCCGCCCTGAGATGGGTAGGTTGTGAGTTCAACCCCCCGGCCGAGTCATACAAAAGACTATAAAAATGGGAGCCACTACCTCCCTGCTTGGCACTCAAACGTTGGACACCGTCCATCTTATTCCGTAGAATAAGGTACTCCGCTCCCACGCCTTCCGCCCGAATGCAGCTGGGATAGGCTCCGGCTCCCCCCCGTGACCCCGAAAGGGACAAGCGGTAGAAAATGGATGGATGGAAGATGAGAAGCTTGTAAAAGACTAATGCAATGCCACACACAGATATAAATAGTCAGCTAAACAATTGGAATAATCTTTAAAAATAGTTTACTGATTGAGGAATGCACAGTGCAGGGTTGAAATTTAACTGAATTTGCATGAAATCAGGTTGTTTTAGCTAATACCTACCAAGTGGCCTAGTGGTTAGAGTGTCCGCCCTGAGATGGGTAGGTCGTGAGTTCAAACCCCCGGCCGAGTCATACCAAAGACTATAAAAATGGGAGCCACTACCTCCCTGTTTGGCACTCAAAAGTTGGACACCGTCCATCTTATTCCGTAGAATAAGGTACTCCGCTCCCACGCCTTCCGCCCGAATGCAGCTGGGATAGGCTCCGGCTCCCCCCCGTGACCCCGAAAGGGACAAGCGGTAGAAAATGGATGGATGGAAGATGAGAAGCTTGTAAAACACTAATGCAATGCCACACACAGATATAAATAGTCAGCTAAACAATTGGAATAATCTTTAAAAATAGTTTGCTGATTGAGGAATGCACTCTGCAGGGTTGAAATTCAACTGAATTTGCATGAAATCCGGTTGTTTTAGCTAATACCTACCCAGTGGCCTAGTGGTTAGAGTGTCCGCCCTGAGATGGGTAGGTTGTGAGTTCAAACCCCCGGCCGAGTCATACCAAAGACTATAAAAATGGGAGCCACTACCTCCCTGCTTGGCACTCAAAAGTTGGACACCGTCCATCTTATTCCGTAGAATAAGGTACTCCGCTCCCGCGCCTTCCGCCCGAATGCAGCTGGGATAGGCTCCGGCTTCCCCCCGTGACCCCGAAAGGGACAAGCGGTAGAAAATGGATGGATGGAAGATGAGAAGCTTGTAAAACACTAATGCAATGGTCAGCTAAACAATTGGAGTAGTCTTTAAACATACTTTACTGATGGAGGAATGCACCGTGCAGGGTTGAAATTCAACTGAATCTGCATGGACTCAGGTTGTTTTAGCTAATACCTACCCAGTGGCCTAGTGGTTAGAGTGTCCGCCCTGAGATGGGTAGGTTGTGAGTTCAAACCCCCGGCCGAGTCATACCAAAGACTATTAAAATGGGAGCCACTACCTCCCTGTTTGGCACTCAAAAGTTGGACACCGTCCATCTTATTCCGTAGAATAAGGTACTCCGGTCCCGCGCCTTCCGCCCGAATGCAGCTGGGATAGGCTCCGGCTACCCCCCGTCACTCTGAAAGGGACAAGCGGTAGAAAATGAATGGATGGAAGATGAGAAGCTTGTAAAACACTAATGCAATGCCACACACAGATATAAATAGTCAGCTAAACAATTGGAATAATCTTTAAAAATAGTTTACTGATTGAGGAATGCACATTGCAGGGTTGAAATTCAACTGCATTTGCATGAAATCAGGTTGTTTTAGCTAATACCTACCCAGTGGCCTAGTGGTTAGAGTGTCCGCCCTGAGATGGGTAGGTTGTGAGTTCAACCCCCCGGCCGAGTCATACCAAAGACTATAAAAATGGGAGCCACTACCTCCCTGCTTGGCACTCAAAAGTTGGACACCGTCCATCTTATTCCGTAGAATAAGGTACTCCGGTCCCGCGCCTTCCGCCCGAATGCAGCTGAGTTAGGCTCCAGCTACCCCCCGTCACTCTGAAAGGGACAAGCGGTAGACAATGGATGGATGGAAGATGAGAAGCTTGTAAAACACTAATGCAATGCCACACACAGATATAAATAGTCAGCTAAACAATTGGAATAATCTTTAAAAATAGTTTACTGATTGAGGAATGCACTGTGCAGGGTTGAAACTCAACTGAATTTGCATGAAATCAGGTTGTTTTAGCTAATACTTACCCAGTGGCCTAGTGGTTAGAGTGTCCGCCCTGAGATGGGTAGGTTGTGAGTTCAAACCCCCGGCCGAGTCATACCAAAGACTATAAAAATGGGAGCCATTACTTCCCTGCTTGGCACTCAGCATCAAGGGTTGGAATTGGGGGTTAAATCACCAAAAATGATTCCCGGGCGCGGCCACCGCTGCTGCCCACTGCTCCCCTCACCTCCCAGGGGGTGATCGAGGGTGATGGGTCAAATGCAGAGGACATATTTCACCACACCTAGTGTGTGTGTGACTATCATTGGTATTTTAACTTTTAACTTAACTTACTTTTCGCTAGGGTTTCAAAGGGGTGGACATTTTCCGGAAACTTTCCGGAAATTTACCACGGGAAGTTAAGCTCGGGAAGTTTGGAAATGTTGACCATTTTTTTGATTATTCTGTAGAATAAGATGAGAAGCTTTTAAAACACTAATGCAATGCCACACACAGATATAAATAGTCAGCTGAATAATTGGAGTAGTCTTTAAAAATATTTTACTGATGGGGGAATGCACAGTGCAGGGTCGAAATTCACCTCAATTTGCATTAAATCACGTTGTTTTAGCTATTAATCATGCTGCAAGATCCAGCATGTTGCATTCAATGTTTATTCCCATAAATTCCTGTTCATTCCCATGAAATAATCCCGGAATTTCGCAACCCTACTGTCAGGTTCACACTGATGACATCTATTAAACAGACAAAGCAGCAAGGAATTAAACAGAGACAGAATTCAATGAAGCTCAATTGAGGAGAAACGTCTGGACTGTACTCTGGCACAGTCTCCCACCACGCTCTGACGAAAGATTGTACGCATACTCTTTTATTTGGACTTTCCCTGATTACATGGCAACAGCTGTTTCGAAAGGAAGGGGGGGTCGTAAACAGCCGTCGCCTTTGGTTACAAAACAGTTCAAAGAAAAGGTGCCTGGAGCGGGTCAAGACAAAATCTTCCTGTGGATTACAATACATCAAAGAAACCGACACCTTCATGTCGCGTCCCATCCTACACAGCGGAGTTTTACAAGCCTTTTGATTGGTAAGATCAAAGACAGCTTTTGTCTGCTCGCCGGGAACTCTTTGATACACAAAGTTGTGTGATAACTTAAGATACAATTATTCTGACACCTACTTCTCGCACATTTCAAAAATGGAGGCGGTCTGCGCTCAAAGTACGACCAAAACAACCCGTAAAGGCCGTAAAGTCCGCCTGGGGAACGCAAAGGTTGCGGTAATAAGGGAGGCTGTAGGAGAGACTTTTATCAGCCGTCCTGAGATCACACCGTGAAGGATGAGCTTCTTTTACAGAGCCGCGTCTTCCTACCCTAACCAGGTTAACGCGGCTATAAAAGGTAATGGTTGGGAAGGGGATCAGTGAACAAGATTACCCGTTCATTGGCAGCGAGGCTGGGGCCCGTACACTGCCATTAAACCACCTCATTACTGTAAACGTCAGCAGAATAGAACCCCCCAAAATACAGTAGCAGGTTCCTCGTTTATACTGATTGGCCTTTTGTTACGGGACGGAACGCGATAGCGCCTCACGTTTGCTGGCAAGGTCACAAAGGACCTCTCTTCTCCTGGGGGAGTGGAAGTAACTCCTTGAGATCCAAACTGGGCCATCAAAAAAAGGGGTTGCAACAAGTGAAAAAAAAAAAAACAAGGAAAAGAGAAGAAAGAAGAAACCCAAAGAAAAACCCGAAATAAAGAACCTTATCATACATTAGGGCAGGTAGTCGGCAACCCAAAATGTTGAAAGAGCCTTATTGGACCAAACATACCAAAAACAAATCTGTCTGGAGCCGCCAAAAAATGGAAGTGTTATAATGAGGGCAACACATGATGTAAGTGTCTATATTAGCCTACTATCAAAATGACTTTAAAAGTCGTATATAAGTGTTATAATGAAGGCAACACATGATGTAAGTGTCTATATTAGTTATATTAGCCTACTATCAAAATGACTTTAAAAGTCTTATATAAGTGTTATAATGAAGGCAACACATGATGCAAGTGTCTATATTAGCTATAATAGCCTACTATCAAAATTACTTTAAAAGTCTTATATAAGTGTTATAATGAAGGCAACACATGATGTAAGTGTCTATATTAGCCTACTATCAAAATTACTTTAAAAAGTCTTATATAAGTGTTATAATGAAGGCAACACATTATGTAAGTGTCTATTTTAGTTGTATTAGCCTACTATCAAAATGACTTTAAAAGTCTTATATAAGTGTTATAATGAAGGCAACACATGATGCAAGTGTCTATATTAGCTATAATAGCCTACTATCAAAATGACTTTAAAAGTCTTATATAAGTGTTATAATGAAGGCAACACATGATGTAAGTGTCTATATTAGTTGTATTAGCCTACTATCAAAATGACTTTAAAAGTCTAATATAAGTGTTATAATGAAGGCAACACATGATGTAAGTGTCTATATTAGCTATATTAGCCTACTATCAAAATTACTTTAAAAGGCTTATATAAGTGTTATAATGAAGGCAACACATGATGTAAGTGTCTATATTAGTTGTATTAGCCTACTATCAAAATGACTTTAAAAAGTCTTATATAAGTGTTATAATGAAGACAACACATGATGTAAGTGTCTATATTAGTTATATTAGCCTACTATCAAAATGACTTTAAAAGTCTTATATAAGTGTTATAATGAAGGCAACACATGATGTAAGTGGCTATATTAGCCTACTATCAAAATTACTTTAAAAAGGCTTATATAAGTGTTATAATGAAGGCAACACATGATGTAAGTGTCTATATTAGTTGTATTAGCTTACTATCAAAATGACTTTAAAAGTCTTATATAAGTGTTATAATGAAGACAACACATGATGTAAGTGTCTATATTAGCCTACTATCAAAATTACTTTAAAAGTCTTATATAAGTGTTATAATGAAGGCAACACATGATGTAAGTGTCTATATTAGCCTACTATCAAAATTACTTTAAAAAGGCTTATATAAGTGTTATAATGAAGGCAACACATGATGTAAGTGTCTATATTAGTTGTATTAGCTTACTATCAAAATGACTTTAAAAGTCTTATATAAGTGTTATAATGAAGACAACACATGATGTAAGTGTCTATATTAGCTATAATAGCCTACTATCAAAATGACTTTAAAAGTCTTATATAAGTGTTATAATGAAGACAACACATGATGTAAGTGTCTATATTAGCTATAATAGCCTACTATCAAAATGACTTTAAAAGTCTTATATAAGTGTTATAATGAAGACAACACATGATGTAAGTGTCTATATTAGTTATATTAGCCTACTATCAAAATGACTTTAAAAGTCTTATATAAGTGTTATAATGAAGGCAACACATGATGTAAGTGTCTATATTAGCCTACTATCAAAATGACTTTAAAAGTCTTATATAAGTGTTATAATGAAGGCAACACATGATGTAAGTGTCTATATTAGCCTACAATCAAAATGACTTTAAAAGTCGTATATAAGTGTTATAATGAAGGCAACACATGATGTAAGTGTCTATATTAGCTATATTAGCCTACTATCAAAATGACTTTAAAAGTCTTATATAAGTGTTATAATGAAGACAACACATGATGTAAGTGTCTATATTAGTTATATTAGCCTACTATCAAAATGACTTTAAAAGTCTTATATAAGTGTTATAATGAAGACAACACATGATGTAAGTGTCTATATTAGCCTACTATCAAAATGACTTTAAAAGTCTTATATAAGTGTTATAATGAAGGCAACACATGATGTAAGTGTCTATATTAGCTATATTAGCCTACTATCAAAATGACTTTAAAAGTCTTATATAAGTGTTATAATGAAGACAACACATGATGTAAGTGTCTATATTAGTTATATTAGCCTACTATCAAAATGACTTTAAAAGTCTTATATAAGTGTTATAATGAAGACAACACATGATGTAAGTGTCTATATTAGCTATATTAGCCTACTATCAAAATGACTTTAAAAGTCTTATATAAGTGTTATAATGAAGACAACACATGATGTAAGTGTCTATATTAGTTATATTAGCCTACTATCAAAATGACTTTAAAAGTCTTATATAAGTGTTATAATGAAGACAACACATGATGTAAGTGTCTATATTAGCCTACTATCAAAATGACTTTAAAAGTCTTATATAAGTGTTATAATGAAGGCAACACATGATGTAAGTGTCTATATTAGCTATATTAGCCTACTATCAAAATGACTATGTGTCGCAGGCTGAAGTCAATTGTTGACAAACACGTCACCCACCCCCCCACCCCACGCCTTCACCACTGCCCACCCTGAGATGGGTAGGTTGTGAGTTCAAACCCCGGCCGAGTCATACCAAAGACTATAAAAATGGGAGCCGTTACCTCCCTGCTTGGCACTCAGCATCAAGGCTTGGAATTGGGGGTTAAATGACCAAAAATGATTCCCGGGTGTGGCCACCGCTGCTGCTCACTGCTCCCCTCACCTCCCAGGGGGGTGAACAAGGGTGATGGGTCAAACACAGAGAACATTTTTGCCACACCTCGTGTTTGTGTGTGAGACATGAATTGGTACTTAAACTTAAACTTCATTACAGCTCCCAATTCCTCCCCTCTGTTGCAAGTTTGGTTGGTTCTATGTAACTTGTTTATGGTTATGAGTTTTTTTCCCTTGGCATCAGTCTGGACCCCCTCCCTGGAGTCCAGCCTTTGATTTATTTATTGTTTTACTCCCCCCACCCAACATTTACCTGTTTCTCACCTTTTTTTAGTAAGGGTTACCGGAAGTCGGCATTCCGGTTCCGTCTCCCTGTAATGTTTGCCTGGTGGTCTTGAACGGGATTGTGCGGAAACTCTCAAATTCCCCCTCTGATGAACCTTTTTGAGCAACCCCTTGATAGGCGGATTAACCACAAAGGTCTGCAAAAACCATTGCAAGCACTTCCAGACCTGTTGGACCAGCATTTTGATGTGGACTTGGCCACAGTGAGGCTGGGGAATGGGAGCCTCAGGGGCCTCAGGGGCCTCTTGGCCTGCAGAGTCCTGCTTTAATGAGCTTCACTGGAACTGAGAAATGACAGCTCACCCACTCTCTCGACCTCCTGATTTACCGGACTAAAGAAGTACACGTCCCCCTCCAGCCACTCCACTTAACTATTACCTCCACACCGGAAGCCGCAGAGGTGTGGGGAAACTTCCAGGGGCTTCTGCCAAGAACTCCCCTTGATACACGTTTTAGCACCTGTGCTTTTCTGCACATTAACAATCCAAAAGTTTACGACAGACTTGTAAGAAGTTTTAGTGTTGAGGAAAAGATTAAAAGACTGTAGAAAGCCAAAAGTCTTACGATGGAGTTCAGGGTGCACATCGCGTGGGGGAAGGGGGTTGCTGAAAAAATAATACTTCATAGTGTGTATCGTAGTACTTTATTGTGTATATTTAAGATCATAGTACTTGGTAATGTGTGTTTAGGATCATGGTACTTTGTAGTGTGTATTTAGGATCATTGAATGTTGTCTATCTGTGTTGGCCCTGTGATGAGGTGGCGACTTGTCCAGGGTGTATCCCGCCTTCCGCCCGAATACAGCTGAGATAGGCTCCAGCACCCCCGGCGACCCCGAAATGGATGGATGTACTTGGTAGTGTGTATTTAGGATGATAGTACTTTATAGTATGTCTTTAGGATCATTGTAGTTGGTAGTGTGTATTTAGGATGATAGTACTTTATAGTATATCTTTAGGATCATTGTAGTTGGTAGTGTGTATTTAGGATGATAGTACTTTATAGTATGTCTTTAGGATCATTGTAGTTGGTAGTGTGTATTTAGGAGCATAATACTTGGTAGTGTGTATTTAGGATCATAGTACTTTGTAGCGTGTATTTAGGATCATTGTAGTTGGTAGTGTGTATTTAGGATGATAGTACTTTATAGTATGTCTTTAGGATCATTGTAGTTGGTAGTATGTATTTAGGATGATAGTACTTTATAGTATGTCTTTAGGATCATTGTAGTTGGTAGTGTGTATTTAGGAGCATAATACTTGGTAGTGTGTATTTAGGATCATAGTACTTTGTAGCGTGTATTTAGGATCATTGTAGTTGGTAGTGTGTATTTAGGAGCATAATACTTGGTAGTGTGTATTTAAGATCATAGTACTTTGTAGCGTGCATTTAGGATCATTGTAGTTGGTAGTGTGTATTTAGGATCATTGTACTTTATAGTGTGTATTTAGGATCATAGTACTTTATAGTGGGTATTCAGGATCATAGTACTTGGTATTGGTTATTTAGGATCGTAGTACTTGGTAGTGTGTATTTAGGATCATAGTACTTTATAGTGTGTATTTAGGATCATAGTACTTGGTGTTGTGTATTTAGGATCATAGTACTTGGTAGTGTGTATTTAGGATCATTGTACTTTATAGTGTGTATTTAGGATCATAGTACTTTATAGTGGGTATTCAGGATCATAGTACTTGGTATTGGTTATTTAGGATCGTAGTACTTGGTAGTGTGTATTTAGGTTTATAGTACTTTATAGTGTGTATTTAGGATCATAGTACTTGGTGTTGTGTATTTAGGATCATAGTACTTGGTAGTGTGTATTTAGGATCATTGTACTTTATAGTGTGCATTTAGGATCATAGTACTTGGTGTGTATTTAGGATCATAGTACTTGGTAGTGTGTATTTAGGACCATAGTACTTTATAGTGTGTATTTAGGATCATAGTACTTTATAGTGTGTATTTAGGATCATAGTACTTGGTGTTGTGTATTTAGGATTGTAGTACTTGGTAGTGTGTATTTAGGATCATAATACTTTATAGTGTGTATTTAGGATCATAGTACTTGGTAGTGTGTATTTAGGAACATAGTACTTTAGAGTGTGTATTTAGGATCATAGTACTTGGTGTTGTGTATTTACGATCATAGTACTTGGTAGTGTGTATTTACGATCATAGTACTTTATAGTGTGTATTTAGGATCATAGTACTTTATGGTGTGTATTTAGGATCATAGTACTTGGTAGTGTGTATTTAGGATCATAGTAATTTATAGTGTGTATTTAGGATCATAGTACTTGGTAGGGCATATTTAGAATCATAGTACTTTATAGTGTGTATTTAGGATCATAGTACTTTATAGTGTGTATTTAGGATCATAGTACTTGGTAGTGTGTATTTATGATCATAGTACTTTATAGTGTGTATTTGGGATCATAGTACTTGGTGTTGTGTATTTAGGATCATAGTACTTTATAGTGTGTATTTAGGATCATAGTACTTGGTAGTGTGTATTTAGGATCATCATACTTTATAGCGTGTATTTAGGATCATAGTACTTGGTGTTGTTTATTTACGATCATAGTACTTGGTAGTGTGTATTTACGATCATAGTACTTTATAGTGTGTATTTAGGATCATAGTACTTTATAGTGTGTATTTAGGATCTTAGTAATTTATAGTCTGTATTCAGGATCATAGTACTTGGTGTTGTGTATTTGGGGACATAGTACTTGGTAGTGTGTATTTAGGATCATAGTACTTTATAGTGTGTATTTAGGTTCATAGTACTTTATATTGTGTATTTAGGATCATAGTACTTGGTAGTGTGTATTTAGGATTATAGTACTTTATAGTGTGTATTTAGGTTCATAGTACTTTATATTGTGTATTTAGGATGATAGTACTTTATAGTGTGTATTTAGAATCATAGTACTTGGTAGTGTGTATTTAGGATCATAGTAATTAATAGTGTGTATTTAGGATCATAGTACTTGGTAGGGCATATTTAGAATCATAGTACTTTATAGTGTGTATTTAGAAACATAGTACTTTATAGTGTGTATTTAGGATCATAGTAATTTATAGTGTGTATTTAGGAACATGGTACTTTATAGTGTGTATTTGGGATCATAGTACTTGGTGTTGTGTATTTAGGATCGTAGTACTTGGTAGTGTGTATTTAGGATCGTAGTACTTTATAGTGTGTATTTAG
>NC_084744.1:4054555-4060385 GCF_033978785.1 Entelurus aequoreus
TTGATGTAGATGATACAAATCATATTGTTGATGTAGATGATACAAATCACATTGTTGATTTAGATGATACAAATCACATTGTTGATGTAGATGATACAAATCACATCGTTGATGTAGATGATACAAATCACATTGTTGATTTAGATGATACAAATCACATTGTTGATGTAGATGATACAAATCATATTGTTGATGTAGATGATACAAATCATATTGTTGATGTAGATGATACACATCATATTGTTGATGTGGATGATACAAATGATATTGTTGATGTAGATCAGGGGTCACCAACCTTTTTGAAACCAAGAGCTACTTCTTGGGTGCTGATTACTGCGAAGGGCTACCAGTTTGATACACACTTAAATAAATTGCCAGAAGTAGCCAATTTGCTCAATTTACCTTTAACTCTATGTTATTATTAATAATTAATGATATTTATCTTTGTGGAAACACTGATCATCTTAATGATTTCTCACAATAAATATATATAGAAACAGATAAATATCAATATGCAACACTTTATTTTTACATTTTCTCTAAGTGCACATTTTTCAAATGGAACATTTTCAAATGATCACTTCTAAGACAGTCTTGTGAAATCACAATATCCCATTTTAACTAGCTAGCCACTAACATTTTTGAACAAATCATGAATTACTTTGCACCATCTTTGTACAAATAATAACTCATGTAAAATACAAAAGTCAACTCTCAAATTTTTAAATCATGTCACACTTTGAACTGGACACCAAATCTGTTATCTGTTTCTTTGTCAGTTAGTGGGAAGCCTGGCATTGCATGCTGTTAACTAGTGTGTTGTACTCTGGTGTGTAACTTGACACTGCAACTCTGAGTGAGTCTTGCAGATGTGCATCAGTGAGGCGTGTTCTGTGTTTGTTCTTCATGAAGTTCATGTCAGAAAAGGCTGATTCACAAAGATAAGATTTGTCCTCATTGTTTGCGGAACCTTCTTAATCTTTTGGACATATTTTCACAGCAATCTGGCCTTAAGCTTAATTATGATAAATGTAAAATGTTAAGGATCGGAAATCTAAAGGGAACGTCCTTTCGAATGGAATGCAAAGTGCCTGTTTGTGGACAGATGGACCAGTTAACATACTTGGTGTTGTTGTCCCAGAAAATCTGGAAGATCTAGGCTCAGTAAATTATCATAATCGACTAAGAAAGCTGGACAAAATTATGCAATTATGGAAAGGGAAATCCCTAACCTTGTATGGTAAAATGTCTATTGCCAACTCGTTAATTATTCCTAAATTTATTTATTTGTTTTTGTCATTACCAGCTCCATCACAAAACTTTTTTAAGATTTATGAGCGGAGGGTCTTCGATTTTGTCTGGAACGGCAAACCAGAAAAGATTAAAAGAAAGGTTTTGTACAAAGAGTATGAATATGGGGGCCTGAAACTTGTCAACCTTGAAGCTATGTGTCTGTCTTTAAAAGCATCAATTGTTCCAAAGATGTATTTAAACATTGAGTGGTACACAAATGTCCTGTTGGACAAAAAACATGTACTGTATCAAAAGAAATTGTATCCTTTTTTACAAGTGATCCCCTCCCAGAGAGTCTGCTGGGAAACATGGCGGGGTTCATAAAGGAAACAATCCACTCATAGTGCTGTTTTCAATTTTATGTGCCAGAAAAAAGAGACGATATTTTGCAGCAGTTAATATGGATGAACTCTAATATTGTAAAGCCTTTCTTTTGGAAAAATATGTTTGAAAGAGAATCATTTTTGTCAATGATATTATCAATGAGGATGGTAAAATGATGAAGTATGATGAATTTAGAGCTATGTATGGTGATGCTTGCTCAAGTTTTTCATTTGATCAACTAACTGGAGTCATTGGGAAAAGATGGAAACAAATAATTAATTATGGAACTACTAAATTATTAGTTTTTAAACCTCTAATGAGAAATTCTAGTTGGCAAAAAGGAACTAAAATAAATAGAAAAATATATAATTTTTGTTTAATAAAGAAATCTTTGAAGGCTGCCTCATACAACACAAATGGAAAATGGGAGGACTTTTTGACTGCCCGTTGCCATGGGATGCCATATTCAAACTAATCTATAAAACCACTATCGATGTGCAAAATCGTTATTTTCAAATTAAAATTATTTATAACTTCTTACCCACAGGGAAAATGTTAAAATTATGGAATATGACAGAGTCAGATGATTGCCCATTTTGTTGTCAGGAGCCTGAATCCACCCTGCATTTGTTTTGGTATTGTCATATTGTGTCTTTGTTTTGGGTGGAAGTTGAAAAAATGTGTTTAAGGATTGGTTTGTTTATGAAGCTTAATGTGGTTTCTGTTATTTTAGGAGAGTTCATTGACAATCATGATTTAGTCCATTTAATTATAGTACTCGGTAAAAGGTTTATTTTTAAGGCCAAAAACAGATATTCACTTAGTATTACTTTCTTTAAAACATTTATTCAGTATTTTCTAACTTTAGAAAGTTACATGGTTGAAAACAATAATGATGCCAAAAAACATTAAAAAAAAGATGAGAAGTCCTCAAAGGCTTATTTTGAAAGTATAATTATGTGTATAGATTATATGCTATCTGTTGTTGTGTTCCCTAATTTGAGTGACCTGGACATAATCTGGACTGTACATAAATGCTTATTTTGAAAATGTAATTTTGTTTATAAATTATATGCAATCTGTTGTGTTCCCTAATTTGTTTCTGTGTACATGAATGAAGGTGTGTGTTGCTGAGTCCGACTTGGACATTATCTGGACTGGGCCTGGTTTAAAAACCCTTTAAACAAATCTAATTTCATTGACAACCTGGTCTGTTGAAGATAAGGTCATTTTTTTAAAAATAAAATAAAATAAGATAAATAAATAAATAAACATTTCTTGGATGAAAAAGAAAGTAAAACAATATAAAAATAATTACATAAAAAATAGTGATGAATGAAAATGTTAGTGGACCAGCAGCCTATACAATCATGTGTGCTTCAGGGACTGTGTCCCTTGCAGATGTGTTGTCTATGTTGTGTTCAGGGACTGTGTCCCTTGCAGATGTGTTGTCTATGTTGTGTTCAGGGACTGTGTCCCTTCCAGATGTGTTGTCTATGTTGTGTTCAGGGACTGTGTCTCTTGCAGATGTGTTGTCTATGTTGTGTTCAGGGACTGTGTCTCTTGCAGATGTGTTGTCTATGTTGTGTTCAGGGACTGTGTCCCTTGCAGATGTGTTGTCTATGTTGTGTTCAGGGACTGTGTCCCTTCCAGATGTGTTGTCTATGTTGTGTTCAGGGACTGTGTCTCTTGCAGATGTGTTGTCTATGTTGTGTTCAGGGACTGTGTCTCTTGCAGATGTGTTGTCTATGTTGTGTTCAGGGACTGTGTCTCTTGCAGATGTGTTGTCTATGTTGTGTTCAGGGACTGTGTCCCTTGCAGATGTGTTGTCTATGTTGTGTTCAGGGACAGTGTCTCTTGCAGATGTGTTGTCTATGTTGTGTTCAGGGACTGTGGCCCTTGCAGATGTGTTGTCTATGTTGTGTTCAGGGACTGTGTCCCTTGCAGATGTGTTGTCTATGTTGTGTTCAGGGACTGTGTCCCTTGCAGATGTGTTGTCTATGTTGTGTTCAGGGACTGTGTCTCTTGCAGATGTGTTGTCTATGTTGTGTTCAGGGACTGTGTCCCTTGCAGATGTGTTGTCTATGTTGTGTTCAGGGACTGTGTCTCTTGCAGATGTGTTGTCTATGTTGTGTTCAGGGACTGTGTCCCTTGCAGATGTGTTGTCTATGTTGTGTTCAGGGACTGTGGCCCTTGCAGATGTGTTGTCTATGTTGTGTTCAGGGACTGTGGCCCTTGCAGATGTGTTGTCTATGTTGTGTTCAGGGACTGTGTCCCTTGCAGATGTGTTGTCTATGTTGTGGGAACCAGAATATTGGTAGCAGAAAGAAATAACCCCTTTTGTGTGAGTGGGTGTGGATGAGTGTGCATGGGGGAGGTTGTTTGGGTTGATGCACTGATTGAAAGTGTATCTTGTGTTTTTTCTATGTGGATTTAATTACATTTTTTTATTTATTTATTTATTTTTTTTATTTTATTTTTTTTAGAACAGGCCCGCGGGCGACTCATCTGGTCCTTACGGGCGACCTGGTGCCCGCGGGCACCGCGTTGGTGACCCCTGATGTAGATGATACACATCATATTGTTGTTGATGTGTTGGGCCACTTTAAAATGATGTAGAGTGCTATATTTGGCCCTGAGTTAGCCAGCTGCAGGTTGTGTTTCCACCAATATGTCTTGGCCTGCCCCCCCCTTGGTTGTGTTGCCATGGTAACAAACATGTCAGCAGATGTCTTTGACTCAGAGCCTGTAAATGAAGACAATTAGAGCGGCCTGATCCTGCTAATTAGCTCCTGCTGGGCCAATGACTGAGGAGCAGCTCTTCTCTCTACTGCTCCTGCAACACCTGCCCAGGTGGGACTGTCATACTCTGCACCTGGACACACATCTGTGCACATCTGGAGAAGACACACGTGTGTGCACATCTGGAGAAGACACACGCGTGTGCACATCTGGAGAAGACACACGTGTGTGCACATCTGGAGAAGACACACGTGTGTGCACATCTGGAGAAGACACACGCGTGTGCACATCTGGAGAAGACACACGTGTGTGCACATCTGGAGAAGACACACATGTGTGCACATCTGGAGAAGACACACATGTGTGCACATCTGGAGAAGACACACGTGTGTGCACATCTGGAGAAGACACGCATGTGTGCACATCTGGAGAAGACACACATGTGTGCACATCTGGAGAAGACACATGTGTGTGCTTATCTGGAAGAGATACACATGTGTGCACATCTGGAGAAGACACACGTGTGTGCACATCTGGAGAAGACACACATGTGTGCACATCTGGAGAAGACACATGTGTGTGCTTATCTGGAGGAGATACACATGTGTGCACATCTGGAGAAGACACACGCATGTGCACATCTGGAGAAGACACACATGTGTGCACATCTGGAGAAGACACACGTGTGTGCACATCTGGAGAAGACACACATGTGTGCACATCTGGAGAAGACACACGTGTGTGCACATCTGGAGAAGACACACATGTGGGCACATCTGGAGAAGACATGCATGTGTGCACATCTGGAGAAGACACGCATGTGGGCACATCTGGAGAAGACACACTTGTGTGCACATCTGTCTTGGTGCTCCTGCTGCACATCTGGAGAGGAGACACACATGTCTTGGTGCTCCTGCTGCACATCTGGAGAGGAGACAAATATGTCTTGGTGCTCCAGCTGCACATCTGGAGAGGAGACAGGGGCAGTCAGGCGTGTTTAGTGTGTGAGGCCTGCAGGCTTGACGTGGATGACATCCCCACCAGGCTTAGTGTGATGAGAGCGGCTCGCTGCCTAGAAGATTGCTTTGCTGCGCTCCTTCAAGCACGCTGGAAAGTGTCTGAGACGAGACCAGGATTATGGACTGACCTGTGAGGGCTTAGAGCGGCGCCGCGTCTCCGTGCTCGTCAAAGTGTGGTGTGTCCGCCGCACGGGAACCCTGGAACACCCGTGGGAGCACCACCAGTGGTCCTCAGCAGGGGACAAAATACGTTTGTATTTGTATTCATTGGGGACGGCGTGGCGCGGTTGTGAGAGTGGCCGTGCCAGCAACCTGAGGGCTCCTGGTTCGATCCCCACCTTCTACCATCCTCGTCACGTCCGTTGTGTCCTTGGGCAAGACACTTCACCCTTGCTCCTGATGGGTGGTGGTTAGCGCCTTGCATGGCAGCTCCCGCCATCAGTGTGAGAATG
>NC_084744.1:4060405-4085405 GCF_033978785.1 Entelurus aequoreus
TACCAGCAACCGAACGCAGCAAAACTGCACAGCCTCATGCCCAATGCAAACACCACATCCCGGCCATCCACACAGCAATGTGCCCATACGAGTCCCGGCATGGGAACAGAGCCCCTCGACGGGGGCGGAAGCCAACGCATCACGTCCACATGTCAGTACCCAAACCAGCCAGCAAGCCAATGCAAACCAGCCCCCACAACTCCACAAGCGCACAGACAACCAATCACAGTCCCCCGACCACTCCAACCCAACCGCTGGTAGCACCACAGCAACCATCACCACCACCGCCCATTCGCAGTTACAAACACCCTCGACCCGAAACCGAAACAAAAGAGCGACCGACCCCGCAAACCACAACAACGCACACATCCACCGAGGCCGCCAACCCACCGACCCCAACTTATCCACAGCCCAGTTAATCGAACCATCCGACATCCACCCCAGCCAACCAAACACCCCAAAGCGCCGCCAACCATGCCAGGCGCCACAGCTGCAGACAGCGCCGGGAACGCCATCGAGAGGCGAACAGTACGCAGCCGCCCCCGGTTAGGGGAGGGAACGACCTGCACCCAGCGCGCAGTAGACACCCGACTCAACCCACCACCAGTCCGACCCGCCCCCCAAGCATAGATCCCAACTAAATCCTCTCTCTCTCTCTCTCTCTCTCTCTCTCTTCTCTCTCTCTCTCTCTCTCTCTCTCTCTCTCTCTCTCTCTCTCTCTCTCTCTCTCTCTCTCTCTCTCTCTCTCTCTCTCTCTCTCTCTCTCTCTCTCTCTCTCTCTCTCTGTCTCTCTCTTTCTCTCTCTCAAGGGTTAGGGTTAGGCCACCGCTGCTGCCCAATGCTCCCCTCACCTCCCTGGGGGGTGAACAAGGGGATGGGTCAAATGCAGAGGACACATTTCACCACACCTAGTGTGTGTGTGACTATCATACATGCATACACACACACACATATATACACACATACAATTTAACAGAATAATTACATAAATATGATAGGTAATTAAAAATAATAAAATAAAATAAATAAATAAATAAGGTCAGTAAAAAAACACAGGAGAGGGACTTTCGCAGGGCAGTCGGGCAGCACCGCCGGGGCCCCAACTAGGGGGGTAAGCAGCCCCCCCAACCCGGCACCAGGCGGGCCCGTGCACCCGCATCGCAGGGCGACCCAGGACAGACCCCGCCCCCCCAGGAAATGAGGAAGCCCAAGGAGACCCGAGACCAGAGGAGTGCAAGCCGGCCCCCGCCCGACAGCGGCAAGCCCCCCAGCAAATACAAATAACAAATAAATAAACTATTAACATGAGTGTATAATACAAATAACAAATAAATAAACTATTAACATGAGTGTATAATACAAATAACAAATAAAATAAACTATTAACATGTGTGTATTAATACAAATAAAAAATAAATACACTATTATTATGAGTGTATTAATACAAATAATGAATAAATAAACTATTAACATGTGTGTATCAATACAACTAACACAAATAAACTAATACAATGTTGTGTATAATACATATAACACATAAATAAATTATTAACATGTGTGTATTAATACAAGATAACAAATAAAAGAACTATTAACATGTGTGTATTAATACAAATAACCAAAAGAACTATTAACATGTGTGTGTTAATACAAATATCAAATAAATAAACTAATACAATGTTTGTATTAAAGGCCTACTGAAATGAGATGTTCTTATTTTAACGGGGATAGCAGATCCATTCTATGTGTCATACTTGATCATTTCGCGATATTGCCATATTTTTGCTGAAAGGATTTAGTAGAGAACATCGCCGATAAAGTTCGCAACTTTTGGTCGCTGATAAAAAAAAGCCTTGCCTGTAGCGGAAGTAGCGTGACGTCACAGGTTGTGGAGCTCCTCACATCTGCACATTGTTTACAATCATGGCCACCAGCAGCGAGAGCGATTCGGACCGAGAAGCGACGATTACCCCATTAATTTGAGCCAGGATGAAAGATTTGTGGATGAGGAAAGTGAGAGTGAAGGACTAGAGGGCAGTGGAAGCGATTCAGATAGGGAAGATGCTGTGAGAGGCGGGTGGGAATGACTACAACAGTAAATAAACACAAGACATATATATACTCTATTAGCCACAACACAACCAGGCTTATATTTAATATGCCACATAACAAACACCTCCCACCTCCCGCCCATATAACCCACCAATACAACTCCAACACCCGCACAACACACTCAATCCCACAGCCCAAAGTACCGTTCACATCCATAAAGTTCATACAGCACATATATTTCCCCAAAGTTACGTACGTGACATGCACATAACGGCACGCACGTACGGGCAAGCGATCAAAAGTTTGGAAGCCGCAGCTGCGTAGTCACGGTAGCGCGTGTCCAACTCAAAGTCCTCCTGGTAAGAGTCTCTGTTGTCCCAGTTCTCCACAGGCCAATGGTAAAGCTTGACTGTCATATTTCGGGAATGTAAACAATAAAACACCTGCTATGATGTAGCCGCTACGTGTTTGTGTTGCTGCAGCCGGCCGCTAATACACCGCTTCCCACCTACAGCTTTCTTCTTTGCTGTCTTCATTGTTCATTAAACAAATTGCAAAAGATTCACCAACACAGATGTCCAGAATACTGTGGAATTTTGCGATGAAAACAGACGACTTAATAGCTGGCATCAATGCTGTCCCAAAATGTCCTCTACAATCCGTGACGTCACTGGCATACGTCATCATCCAACGACGTTTTCAGCCGGAAGTTTAGCGGGAAATGTAAAATGTCACTTTATAAGTTAACCCGGCCGTATTGGCATGTGTTGCAATGTTAAGATTTCATCATTGATATATAAACTATCAGACTGCGTGGCCGCTAGTAGTGGCTTTCAGTAGGCCTTTAATACAAAAAACAAATAAATAAATTATTAACAAGTGTGTATTAATACAAATAACAAATAAATAAACTATTAACATGCTTCTATTAATACACATAAATAAATAAACTATTAACATGTGTGTATTAATACACATAACAAATAAAATATTAACATGTGTGTATTATTACAAATAATGAATAAATACACTATTAACATGTGTGTAATAATACAAATAACAAATACATCAACTATTAAAATGTTTGTTTTAATACAAATAACAAATAAATAAACTATTAACATGTGTGTATTAATACAAATAACAAATAAACTATTAACATGTGTGTATTAATACAAATAACAAATAAATAAACTATTAACATGTGTGTATTAATACAAATAACAAATCAACTATTAACATGTGTGTATTAATACAAATAACAAATAATAAACGATTAACATGTGTGCATTAATACAAATAACAAATACACTATTAACATGTGTGTATTAATAGAAATAACGAATAAACTATTAACATGAGTGTATTAATACAAATAATGAATAAATAAACTATTAACATGTGTGTATTAATATAAATAACAAATAAATAAACTATTAACACGTGTGCAATAATACAAATAACAAAAAACTTTTAACATGTGTATATTAATACAAATAACAAATACATTAAACTATTAACATGTATGCAACAATACAAATAACAAATCTGTTAACATGTGTGCATTAATACAAATAACAAATAAACTGTTAACATGTGTGTATTAATACAAATACATAAACTATTAACATGTGTGTATTAATACAAATAACAAATAAACTATTATAATGTGTGCACTAATATGAATAACAATTAAACTATTAACGTGTGTATATTAATACAAATAACAAATATTTAAACTATTAACATGTGTGTATTAATACAAATAACAAATGGATAAATTATTAACATGTGTGTATAAATACAAATAACAAATAAATAAACTATTAACATGTGTGTATTAACACAAATAACAAATAAACTATTAACATGTGTGTATTAACACAAATAACAAATAAACTATTAACATGTGTGTATAAACACAAATAACAAATAAACTATTAGCATGTGTGTATTAACACAAATAAACTATTAACATGTGTGTATTAACACAAATAACAAATAAACTATTAACATGTGTGTATAAACACACATAACAAATACACTATTAACATGTGTGTATTAACACAAATAACAATTAAACTATTAACATGTGTGTATTAATACAAATAACAAATAAACTATTCGCATGTGTGTATTAAAACAAATAACAAATAAACCTTTAACATGTGTGTAATAAGACGAATAACAAATAAATTAATTAATTACATGTGTGTATTAATACAAATAACAAATAAATAAACTATTAACATGTGTGTATTAACACAAATAACACATAAACTATTAACAATAACAAGTGTGTGTTAATACAAATAAGAAATAAACTATTAACATGTGTGTATTAATACAAATAATGGATAAATAAACTATTAACATGTGTGTAATAATACAAATAACAAATAAATAAACTATTAACATGTGTGTATTAATACAAATAACACATATTTAAACTATTAACATGTGTGTATTAATACAAATAACAAATGGATAAATTATTAACATGTGTGTATAAATACAAATAACAAATAAATAAACTATTAACATGTGTGTATTAACACAAATAACAAATAAACTATTAACATGTGTGTATTAACACAAATAACAAATAAACTATTAACATGTGTGTATAAACACAAATAACAAATAAACTATTAACATGTGTGTATTAATACAAATAATGGATACATAAACTATTAACATGTGTGTATAAACACAAATAACAAATAAACTATTAACATGTGTGTATTAATACAAATAATGGATAAATAAAGTATTAACATGTGTGTAATAATACAAATAACAAATAAATAAACTATTAACATGTGTGTATTAATACAAATAACAAATATTTAAACTATTAACATGTGTGTATTAATACAAATAACAAATGGATACATTATTAACATGTGTGTATAAATACAAATAACAAATAAATAAACTATTAACATGTGTGTATTAACACAAATAACAAATAAACTATTAACATGTGTGTATTTACACAAATAACAAATAAACTATTAACATGTGTGTATAAACACAAATAACAAATAAACTATTAGCATGTGTGTATTAACACAAATAACAAATAAACTATTAACATGTGTGTATTAACACAAATAAAAAATAAACTATTAACATGTGTGTATAAACACACATAACAAGTAAACTATTAACATGTGTGTATTAACACAAATAACAATTAAACTATTAACATGTGTGTATTAATACAAATAACAAATAAACTATTCGCATGTGTGTATTAAAACAAATAACAAATAAACCTTTAACATGTGTGTAATAAGACGAATAACAAATAAATTAATTAATTACATGTGTGTATTAATACAAATAACAAATAAATAAACTATTAACATGTGTGTATTAACACAAATAACACATAAACTATTAACAATAACAAGTGTGTGTTAATACAAATAAGAAATAAACTATTAACATGTGTGTATTAATACAAATAATGGATAAATAAACTATTAACATGTGTGTAATAATACAAATAACAAATAAATAAACTATTAACATGTGTGTATTAATACAAATAACAAATAAAAAACTATTAACATGTGTGCATTAATACACAACAATTAAATACACATTTAACATGTGTGTATTAATACAAATAACACATAAATAAACTTTTAACATGTGTGTATTAATACAAATAATAAATAAACTTTTAACATGTGTGTATTAATACAAATAATAAATAAACTATTAACATGTGTGTATTAATACAAATAACAATTAAACAAACTAATAACATGTGTGTATTAATACATATAACAAATAAATAAACTAATAATGTGTGTATTATTACAAATAATGAATAAATACACTATTAACAAGTGTGCATTAATACAAATAACAAATAAATCAACTATTAAAATGTTTGTTTTAATATAAATAACAAATAAATAAACTATTAACATGTGTGTATTAATATAAATAACAAATAAACTATTAACATGTGTGTATTAATACACAACAAACAAATAAACTATTAGCATGTATGTTTTAATACAAATAACAAATACACTATTAACATTTGTGTATTAATACAAATAATGAATAAATAAACTATTAACATTTGTGTAATAATACAAATAAAGAAAACAGACTATTAGCATGTGTGTATTAATACAAATGACAAATAAACTATTGACATGTGTGTATTACAAGAAATAACAAATAAATAAACTACTAACATGTGTGTATTAATACAAATAACAAATACACTATTAACATATGTGTATTAATACAAATAAAGAATAAATAAACTATTAACATGTGTGTATTAATACAAATAAAGAAAACAACCTATTAACATGCGTGTACTAATACAAAAACAAATGAAATATTAACATGTGTGCAATAATACAAATAAGAAATACATAAACTATTAACATGTGTGTATTAATACAAATAACAAATAAATAAACTGTTAACATGTATGTATTAATACAAAAACAAATAAACTATTAACATGTGTGTATTAATACAAATAAAAAAATAAAAAAACAATTAACAAGTGTGTATTAATACAAATAAAAAATAAATAAACAATTAACATGTGTTTAGTAATACAAATAACAAATAAATAAACTATTAACATGTGTGTATTAATACAAATAACATATAAATAAACTATTAACACATGTGCAATAATACAAATAACAAAAAAACTATTAAAATGTGTGTATTAATACAAATAACAAAAAAACTATTAAAATGTGTGTATTAATACAAATAACAAATAAATTAAACTATTAACATGTATGCAACAATACAAATAACAAATAAATACACTTTTAACATGTGTGTATTAATACAAATAAATAAACTATTAACATGTGTGTATTAATACAAATAACAAATAAACTATTAACATTAGTGTATTAATATGAATAACAAATAAACTATTAACGTGTGTGTATTAATACAAATAACAAATAATTAAACTATTAACATGTGTGTATTAATACAAATAACAAATAAATAAACTGTAAACATGGGTGTATTAATACAAATAACAAATAAAAAACTAATAACAGGTGTGTATTAATACAACTAACAAATAAACTATTAACGTGTGTGTATTAATACAAATAACAAATAAATAAACTATTAACACATGTGCAATAATACAAATAACAAAAAAACTATTAACATGTGTGTATTATTATAAATAACAAATAATTTAAACTATTCACATCTATGCAACAAAACAAATAACAAAAAACTGTTAACATTTGTGTATTAATATAAAAACAAATAAATTAACATGTGTGTATTAATAGAAATAACAAATAAACTATTAACATGTGTGTATTAATAAAAAAACAAAAACATATTAACATGTGTGTATTAATAGAAATAACAAATAAATAAACTATTAACATGTGCGCATTAATACAAATAACAAATATTAACATGTGTGTAATAATACAAATAACAAATGAATAAACTATAAACATGTGTGTATTAATACACATAACAAATAAACTATTAACATGTGTGTATTAATACAAATAACAAATAAATAAACTATTAACATGTGTGTATTAATACAAATAACAAATAAATAAACTATTAACATGTGTGTATTAATACAAATAACAAATAAACTATTAACATTTGCGTATTAATACGAATAACAAATAAATAAACTATTAACATGTGTGCATTAATACAAATAACAAATAAATAAACTATTTACATGTGTGTATTAATACAAAAAACAAATAAAACACTATTAACATGTGTGTATTAATACAAATAACAAATAAATAAACTATTAACATGTGTGTATTAATACAAATAACAAATAAACTATTAACATTTGTGTATTAATACGAAAAACAAATAAATAAACTATTAACATGTGTGTATTAATACAAATAACAAATAAATAAACAATTTACATGTGTGTATTAATACAAAAAACTATTAACATGTGTGTATTAATACAAATAACAAATAAATAAAGTATTAACATGTGTGCATTAATACAAATAACAAATAAACGAACGTTTAACATGTGTGTATTAATACAAATAACAAAAAAATAAACTTTTAACATGTGTGTATTAATACAAATAACAAATAAATAAACTGTAAACATGGGTGTATTAATACAAATAACAAATAAAAAAACTAATAACATGTGTGTATTAATACAACTAACAAATAAACTATTAACGTGTGTGTATTAATACAAATAACAAACAAATAAACTATTAACATGTGTGTATTAATACAAATAACAAATAAACTATTAACATTTGTGTATTAATACGAATAACAAATAAATAAACTATTAACATGTGTGCATTAATACAAATAACAAATAAATAAACTATTTACATGTGTGTATTAATACAAAAAACTATTAACATGTGTGTATTAATACAAATAACAAATAAATAAGGTATTAACATGTGTGCATTAATACAAATAACAAATAAACGAACGTTTAACATGTGTGTATTAATACAAATAAATACACTTTTAACGTGTGTGTATTAATATAAATAAACTATTAACATGTATGTATTAATACAAATAACAAATAAACTATTAACATGTGTGTATTAATACAAATAACAAATAAATAAACTTTCAACGTGTGTGTATTAATATAAATAAACTATTAACATGTATGTATTAATACAAATAACAAATAAACTATTAACATGTGTGTATTAATACAAATAACAAATAAACTATTAACATGTGTGTATTAATACAAATAACAAATATTTCAACTATTAACATGTGTGTATTAATACAAATAACAAATATTTCAACTATTAACATGTGTGTATTAATACACAACAAATAAATACACTATTAACATGTGTGCATTAATACAAATAACCAATAAACAGTTAACATGTGTGTATTACCATTTAACTTAAACTATTTTTAAGTGGGTCAACAAATAACCCATAATGGGTTATTGTCATGCAGTAACACAGCAAATAACTCATGATTAAGTTTCTGGACATTGAACTTAAAAATATGTGTCAACAAATAACCCAGAATGGGTTATTGTCATGCAGTAACACAGCACATAAACAGTGATATTGTATATATTGTATATATGTTCATAGTTGCATTATTTTCTGTTAAATAATTGTGACAAAAAGAGTGTCTAATGATCAAGTTGCTGGACATTGAACTTAAATTATGTGTCAACAAATAACCCAGAATGGGTTATTGTCATGCAGTAACGCAGCAAATACCTAATGAGGAAGTTTGTAAACATTTAACTTAAAATATTTGTAAGGGGGTCAGCAAATAACCCAGAATGGGTTATTGTCATGCAGTAACGCAGCAAATAACTCATGATAAAGTTTCTGGACATTGAACTTTAAAAATATGTGTCAGGGGGTCAACAAATAACCCAAAATGGGTTATTGTCAGGCAGTAACTGGTACGGCGCGTGTGCATACCATTATTTGTTATTTGTATTAATACACACATGTTGTACATATTTTCACAGTTGCATTCTTTTCTGTTAAATAATTCTGTCAAAATAAGCGTCTAACGATCAAGTTCCTGGACATTGAACTTAAAATTTTGGGTCAACAAATAACCCAGAATGGGTTATTGTCATGCAGTAACACAGCAAATAACTCATGATAACATTTCTGGACATTGAACTTAAAAATATGTGTCAGGGGGTCAGCAAATAACCCAGAATGGGTTATTGTCAGGCAGTAACTGGTACGGGGCGTGCGCATACCATCAGTGCCTCCGCAGCAAGCGCCGCTGGACACGCCCCTGCTCGTTCCTCTCAGGCAATCAGCAATCTGCGCACCTGGATCTGATGAGGCCCGCCGCCATAAAGACCGGCACATCCTGAGATTCAGTGCTAGAACGTAGTTCTCTGTTCCACAGTAAGCTACCGCGTCTCTGGCTCCTCTCCTTTGTTCTTGCTCTCCGTGTTACCATCTGCCCTTGTGCTCACCTGTCCTTGTCCTCTCCCCTGTCCCCTCAGAATACTTCCCTGGAACCCCCTGGAGTCTGACTGCCTGCCTGGATAACGACCTCTGCTTTGGACACGGACCTCTTGACGCCTCCCTCCAGCCCCTACGGATCTTCTCCAGCCTCGCCCTTTGGGACTTTCCGCCTTCTCGGTCAACACGCACCCACAACGACCTCCTGGTAAGGTTTCCTTGTTAAACCATTCACTTAGTCCTGCACTCACACACATGGTAGCGTACACACTCCACCGCATCATCAGTCTCAATAAAGACTTATCAAGCGATACCTCCCGTGTCTCGACGTCTCCTTCCCCCGCCGTACAAAACGGTAACACAGCAAATAACTCATGATGAAGTTTCTGGACATTGAACTGAGAAATATGTGTCAGGGGGTCAAAAAATAACCCAGAATGGGTTATTGTCATGCAGTAACACAGCACATAAACAGTAGTATTGTATTAATTCTGCATATTTTCACAGTTGCCTTAATTTCTGTTAAATAATTGAGCTAATTATCTCTGCCGTGTCCAATGATCAAGTTTCTGGGCATTGAACTTCGAAAATATGTGTCAACAAATAACCCAGAATGGGTTATTGCCATGCAGTATAACACAGCAAATAAACAGTGATATTGAATATAGTGTATATATTTTCACAGTTGCATTATTTTCCGTTAAATAATTGAGTTGATTAACTCTGCCATGTCCAATAATTAAGTTTCTGGACATTTAACTCAAAAATATGTGTCAACAAATAACCCAGAATGGGTTATTGTCATGTAGTAACACAGCAAATAAACAGTGATATTGTATATATTGTGTATATTTTCACAGTTGCATTATTTTCTGTTAAATGAATGAACTGATTATCTATGCCATGTTTAATGATGAAGTTTCTGGACATTGAACTTAAAAATATGTGTCAGGGGGTCAACAAATAACCCATAATGGGTTATTGCCATGCAGTAACACAGCAAATAAACAGTGATATTGTATATATATTGTGTATATTTTCACAGTTGCCTCATTGTCTGTTAAATAATTGAGCTAAATATCTCTGCAGTGTCCAATGATCAAGTTTCTAGACATTAAAGTTAAAAATATGTGTAAAAAAATAACCCAGAATGGGTTATTGTCATGTAGTAACACAGCACATAAACAGTGATATTGTATATATTGTATATATTTTCACAGTTGCATTATTTTATGTTAACTAATTGGGCTGATTATCTCTGTCGTGTCCAATAATTACGTTTCTGTACGTTCAACCTAAAAATATGTGTCAACAAATAACCCAGAATGGGTTATTGTCATGCAGTAACGCAGCAGATAAACAGTGATATTGAATATAGAGTATATATTTTCACAGTTGCATTATTTTCTGTTAAATAATTGAGCTGATTAACTCTGTCATGTCTAATAATTAAGTTTCTGGACATTGAACTTAAAAATATGTGTCAGGGGGTCAACAAACAACCCAGAATGGGTTATTGTCATGCAGTAACACAGCACATAAACAGTGATATTGTATATATTGTGTATATTTTCACAGTTGAATTATTTTCTGTTAAATCAGACCTGGGCATTCGGCGGCCCGCGGGCCACATCCGGTGAGGCCAATCATAAATTACAAAATACATTTAAAAAAGTATCTATGTCGAGTGTGCAATACAACGGTGCTGCTTTTGTTTTGAAAAGCGTTATTTGTATTACTTCCGTGTGGACGTACGCTCGTGCGCGATTGTGAGTGAATGTGAACAGCGGCAATCACAAATGACACAATACATTTAAAAAAACATCTATGTCGTGCGTGCAATACAACTGTGCTGCTTTTATTTTGAAAAGTGTTATTTATGGCCGTATGTCCGTGTGTAACCTGTGAGTGGAGGTGCATAGCGACAAGTGATGCACGTTTACACCAGAGATGCTAAAAAGAGAAAAGTTGATGAGGAATGGCGTGTTTTCAACAAGACATGGACTGCCAAGTATTTCTTTACAGAACTTAAAGGTAAAGCCGTGTGCTTAATTTGTGGTACACATGTTGCTGTGTTCAAAGAATATCATTTGAATCGCCACTACACGACGAAGCACCAGGAAAAATACCGGAATCTGTCCGTTGCGCTGAAATGCCCGGAGAAGAGGAGCGCATTTGAGAACGTGTCACTCTCCCGACGCACTGTAACGAGGCGGGTTGAGACCATCGCTGGCAACTTGGAGCTTCAGCTGAAGAACAGAACGGCCGATTTTGACTGTTTTTCGCTGGCTTTGGATGAGAGCTGCGATGTACGTGACACCGCCCAGCTGCTCATCTTCTTACGTGGGATAACTGCAGACGTTCAAATCAAGGAGGAGCTGGCAGCCATGCAGTCAATTAAAGAGACAACCACAGGTAATGACTTGTTCACATAGGTAAATGCGTGTTTGGACATGAAATGGAAAACGACTTCCAGACGGCTTCGAAGAGATTCTGGACCACCATCCGCCGCCTCAGGAAGGGGAAGCAGTGCACTATCAACACCGTGTATGGTGAGGATGGTGTGCTGCTGACCTCGACTGCGGATGTTGTGGATCGGTGGAGGGAATACTTCGAAGACCTCCTCAATCCCACCAACACGTCTTCCTATGGGGAAGCAGTGCCTGGGGAATCTGTGGTGGGCTCTCCTATTTCTGGGGCTGAGGTTGCTGAGGTAGTTAAAAAGCTCCTTGGTGGCAAGGCCCCGGGAGTGGATGAGATCCGCCCGGAGTTCCTTAAGGCTCTGGATGCTGTGGGGCTGTCTTGGTTGACAAGACTCTGCAGCATCGCGTGGACATCGGGGGCGGTACCTCTGGATTGGCAGACCGGGGTGGTGGTTCCTCTCTTTAAGAAGGGGAACCGGAGGGTGTGTTCTAACTATTGTGGGATCACACTCCTCAGCCTTCCCGGTAAGGTCTATTCAGGTGTACTGGAGAGGAGACTACGCCGGATAGTCGAACCTCGGATTCAGGAGGAACAGTGTGGTTTTCGTCCTGGTCGTGGAACTGTGGACCAGTTCTATACTCTCGGCAGGGTCCTTGAGGGTGCATGGGAGTTTGCCCAACCAGTCTACATTTGTTTGTGGACTTGGAGAAGGCATTCGACCGTCTCTCTCGGGAAGTCCTGTGGGGAGTGCTCAGAGAGTATGGGGTATTGGACTGTCTGATTGTGGCGGTCCGCTCCCTGTATGATCAGTGCCAGAGCTTGGTCCGCATTGCCGGCAGTAAGTCGGACACGTTTCCAGTGAGGGTTGGACTCCACCAAGGCTGCCCTTTGTCACCCATTCTGTTCAGAACTTTTATGGACAGAATTTCTAGGCGCAGTCAAGGCGTTGAGGGGATCTGGTTTGGTGGCTGCAGGATTAGGTCTCTGCTTTTTGCAGATGATGTGGTCATGATGGCTTCATCTGGCCAGGATCTTCAGCTCTCACTGGATCGGTTCGCAGCCGAGTGTGAAGCGACTGGGATGAGAATCAGCACCTCCAAGTCAGAGTCCATGGTTCTCGCACGGAAAAGGGTGGAGTGCCATCTCCGGGTTGCGGAGGAGACCCTGCCCCAAGTGGAGGAGTTCAAGTACATCGGAGTCTTGTTCACGAGTGAGGGAAGAGTGGATCGTGAGATCGACAGGCGGATCGGTGCGGCGTCTTCAGTAATGCGGACGCTGTATCGATCCGTTGTGGTGAAGAAGGAGCTGAGCCGGAAGGCAAAGCTCTCAATTTACCGGTCGATCTACGTTCCCATCCTCACCTATGGTCATGAGCTTTGGGTTATGACCGAAAGGACAAGATCACGGGTACAAGCGGCTGAAATGAGTTTCCTCCGCCGGGTGGCGGGTCTCTCTCTTAGAGATAGGGTGAGAAGCTCTGCCATCCGGGGGGAGCTCAAAGTAAAGCCGCTGCTCCTCCACATGGAGAGGAGCCAGATGAGGTAGTTCGGGCATCTGGTCAGGATGCCACCCGAACGCCTTCCTAGGGAGGTGTTTAGGGCACGTCCGACCGGTAGGAAGCCACGGGGAAGACCCAGGACGCATTGGGAAGACTATGGCCTGGGAACGCCTCGGGATCCCCCGGGAAGAACTGGACGAAGTGGCTGGGGAGAGGGAAGTCTGGGTTTCCCTGCTTAGGCTGCTGCCCCCGCGACCCGACCTCGGATAAGCGGAAGAAGATGGATGGATGGATGGAGGACATAAATGGGACAAGCTGGCAGGTGTGACAACAGATGGTTGTCCAAATCTGACGGGGAAAAATGTTGGACTTTTTAAAGAGGATGCAGGATAAAGTGACAGAAATGGACATTTTTGCATTGTATTATACATCAGGAAGTGTTGTGTAAGACAGTGTTCTAAATAAAACCATCAAAAGCAATCTGCTTTTGTATAAAGTTAAATTAGGTTAAATTAAAATGTTATTTTTATTATTATTTATCTTACGGTATATCAAAAATAATTTGAGCAAAATTGAATTGAATGGGTTATTGTGATGCAGTGAAACAATAAACAATATAAACAAGATAAACAGTGATACCAAATGAGAATGATAGATATTATAGAATGTAGAGCTCAGCAAAGAGTGCCAACTATTCCATCCTGTTTGGAAGGTGACTGCTTCTTCTAGTCTTCCATGAGTTCCACCTTGGAGGCAGCAAGTACGCGACACCTTGGCAGAAGGACGAGAGCAACGCTGCTCGTCACAAGGTTACTCAATGACAAGCTGGAGAGGCGACTACTATCAAAAAGTCATGCGAGTGCACGTTCTCACTGTAAATCACTCGGACAAAGAAACAGACCTCGCTTTTTGTCTGCCTGCTAACATCCTTCAGCTCCACTTGACATATTATTCTACTGTATTCATCTTTAAGGACACCTTTTATGAAAAATATTATTTTACTGTATTCATCTTTAAGGACACCTTTTATGACAAACATTATTGAACTGTATTCATCTTTAAGGACATGTTTTATGAGACAAATATTATTTTTCTGTATTCATCTTTAAGGACACCTTTTATGACAAATATTATTTTACTGTATTCATTTTTAAGGACATGTTTTATGACAAATATTATTTTACTGTATTCATCTTTAAGGACACCTTTTATGACAAATATTATTTTACTGTATTCATCTTTAAGGACACCTTTTATGACAAACATTATTGAACTGTATTCATCTTTAAGGACACGTTTGATGACAAATATTATTTTACTGTATTCATCTTTAAGGACATGTTTTATGAGACAAATATTATTTTTCTGTATTCATCTTTAAGGACACCTTTTATGACAAATATTATTGTACTGTATTCATTTTTAAGGACATGTTTTATGACAAATATTATTTTACTGTATTCATCTTTAAGGACACCTTTTATGACAAATATTATTTTACTGTATTCATCTTTAAGGACACGTTTTATGACAAATATTATTTTACTGTATTCATCTTTAAGGACATGTTTTATGACAAATATTATTTTACTGTATTCATCTTTAAGGACACCTTTTATGACAAATATTATTTTACTGTATTCATTTTTAAGGACATGTTTTATGACAAATATTATTTTACTGTATTCATCTTTAAGGACATGTTTTATGACAAATATTATTTTACTGTATTCATCTTTAAGGACATGTTTTATGACAAATATTATTTTACTGTATTCATCTTTAAGGACACCTTTTATGACAAATATTATTTTACTGTATTCATTTTTAAGGACATGTTTTATGACAAATATTATTTTACTGTATTCATCTTTAAGGACATGTTTTATGACAAATAGTATTTTACTGTATTCATCTTTAAGGACATGTTTTATGACAAATATTATTTTACTGTATTCATCTTTAAGGACATGTTTTATTTATGACAAATAATATTTTACTTTATTCATCTTTAAGGACACGTTTGATGACAAATATTACTTTACTGTATTCATCTTTAAGGACATGTTTTATGAGACAAATATTATTTTACTTTATTCATCTTTAAGGACATGTTTTATGACAAATATTATTTTACTGTATTCATCTTTAAGGACATGTTTTATGACAAATATTATTTTACTTTATTCATCTTTAAGGACATGTTTTATGACAAGTATTATTTTACTGTATTCATCTTTAAGGACATGTTTTATGACAAATATTATTTTACAGTATTCATCTTTAAGGACACATTTTATGAAAAATATTATTTTACTGTATTCATCTTTAAGGACATGTTTTATGAGACAAATATTATTTTTCTGTATTCATCTTTAAGGACACCTTTTATGACAAATATTATTTTACTGTATTCATTTTTAAGGACATATTTTATGAAAAATATTATTTTACTGTATTCATCTTTAAGGACATGTTTTATGACAAATAGTATTTTACAGTATTCATCTTTAAGGACATGTTTTATGACAAATATTATTTTACTGTATTCATCTTTAAGGACATGTTTTATGACAAATAATATTTTACTTTATTCATCTTTAAGGACACGTTTGATGACAAATATTACTTTACTGTATTCATCTTTAAGGACATGTTTTATGAGACAAATATTATTTTACTTTATTCATCTTTAAGGACATGTTTTATGACAAATATTATTCTACTTTATTCATCTTTAAGGACATGTTTTATGACAAATATTATTTTACTGTATTCATCTTTAAGGACACCTTTTATGACAAACATTATTGAACTGTATTCATCTTTAAGGACACGTTTGATGACAAATATTATTTTACTGTATTCATCTTTAAGGACATGTTTTATGAGACAAATATTATTTTTCTGTATTCATCTTTAAGGACACCTTTTATGACAAATATTATTTTACTGTATTCATTTTTAAGGACACCTTTTATGACAAACATTATTGAACTGTATTCATCTTTAAGGACACGTTTGATGACAAATATTATTTTACTGTATTCATCTTTAAGGACATGTTTTATGAGACAAATATTATTTTTCTGTATTCATCTTTAAGGACACCTTTTATGACAAATATTATTTTACTGTATTCATTTTTAAGGACATGTTTTATGACAAATATTATTTTACTGTATTCATCTTTAAGGACACCTTTTATGACAAATATTATTTTACTGTATTCATCTTTAAGGACATGTTTTATGACAAATATTATTTTACTGTATTCATCTTTAAGGACATGTTTTATGACAAATATTATTTTACTGTATTCATCTTTAAGGACACCTTTTATGACAAATATTATTTTACTGTATTCATTTTTAAGGACATGTTTTATGACAAATATTATTTTACTGTATTCATCTTTAAGGACATGTTTTATGACAAATATTATTTTACTGTATTCATCTTTAAGGACATGTTTTATGACAAATATTATTTTACTGTATTCATCTTTAAGGACACCTTTTATGACAAATATTATTTTACTGTATTCATTTTTAAGGACATGTTTTATGACAAATATTATTTTACTGTATTCATCTTTAAGGACATGTTTTATGACAAATAGTATTTTACTGTATTCATCTTTAAGGACATGTTTTATGACAAATATTATTTTACTGTATTCATCTTTAAGGACATGTTTTATGACAAATAATATTTTACTTTATTCATCTTTAAGGACACGTTTGATGACAAATATTACTTTACTGTATTCATCTTTAAGGGCATGTTTTATGAGACAAATATTATTTTACTTTATTCATCTTTAAGGACATGTTTTATGACAAATATTATTTTACTGTATTCATCTTTAAGGACATGTTTTATGACAAATATTATTTTACTTTATTCATCTTTAAGGACATGTTTTATGACAAATATTATTTTACTGTATTCATCTTTAAGGACATGTTTTATGACAAATATTATTTTACTTTATTCATCTTTAAGGACATGTTTTATGACAAATATTATTTTACTGTATTCATCTTTAAGGACATGTTTTATGACAAATATTATTTTACAGTATTCATCTTTAAGGACACATTTTATGACAAATATTATTTTACTGTATTCATCTTTAAGGACATGTTTTATGACAAATATTATTTTACTTTATTCATCTTTAAGGACATGTTTTATGACACATATTATTTTACTGTATTCATCTTTAAGGACATGTTTTATGACAAATATTATTTTACTTTATTCATCTTTAAGGACATGTTTTATGACAAATATTATTTTACTTTATTCATCTTTAAGGACATGTTTTATGACAAATATTATTTTACTTTATTCATCTTTAAGGACATGTTTTATGACAAATATTATTTTACTTTATTCATCTTTAAGGACATGTTTTATGACAAATATTATTTTACAGTATTCATCTTTAAGGACATGTTTTATGACAAATATTATTCTACTTTATTCATCTTTAAGGACATGTTTTATGACAAATATTATTTTACTGTATTTATCTTTAAGGACATGTTTTATGAGACAAATATTATTTTTCTGTATTCATCTTTAAGGACACCTTTTATGACAAATATTATTTTACTGTATTCATTTTTAAGGACACCTTTTATGACAAACATTATTGAACTGTATTCATCTTTAAGGACACGTTTGATGACAAATATTATTTTACTGTATTCATCTTTAAGGACATGTTTTATGACAAATATTATTTTACTGTATTCATCTTTAAGGACATGTTTTATGACAAATATTATTTTACTGTATTCATCTTTAAGGACATGTTTTATGAGACAAATATTATTTTTCTGTATTCATCTTTAAGGACACCTTTTATGACAAATATTATTTTACTGTATTCATTTTTAAGGACATGTTTTATGACAAATATTATTTTACTGTATTCATCTTTAAGGACACCTTTTATGACAAATATTATTTTACTGTATTCATCTTTAAGGACATGTTTTATGACAAATATTATTTTACTGTATTCATCTTTAAGGACATGTTTTATGACAAATATTATTTTACAGTATTCATCTTTAAGGACATGTTTTATGACAAATATTATTTTACTGTATTCATCTTTAAGGACATGTTTTATGACAAATATTATTTTACTGTATTCATCTTTAAGGACACGTTTGATGACAAATATTATTTTACTGTATTCATCTTTAAGGACATGTTTTATGAGACAAATATTATTTTTCTGTATTCATCTTTAAGGACACCTTTTATGACAAATATTATTTTACTGTATTCATTTTTAAGGACACCTTTTATGACAAACATTATTGAACTGTATTCATCTTTAAGGACACGTTTGATGACAAATATTATTTTACTGTATTCATCTTTAAGGACATGTTTTATGAGACAAATATTATTTTTCTGTATTCATCTTTAAGGACACCTTTTATGACAAATATTATTTTACTGTATTCATTTTTAAGGACATGTTTTATGACAAATATTATTTTACTGTATTCATCTTTAAGGACACCTTTTATGACAAATATTATTTTACTGTATTCATCTTTAAGGACATGTTTTATGACAAATATTATTTTACTGTATTCATCTTTAAGGACATGTTTTATGACAAATATTATTTTACTGTATTCATCTTTAAGGATATGTTTTATGACAAATATTATTTTACTGTATTCATTTTTAAGGACATGTTTTATGACAAATATTATTTTACTGTATTCATCTTTAAGGACATGTTTTATGACAAATATTATTTTACTGTATTCATCTTTAAGGACATGTTTTATGACAAATATTATTTTACTGTATTCATCTTTAAGGACACCTTTTATGACAAATATTATTTTACTGTATTCATTTTTAAGGACATGTTTTATGACAAATATTATTTTACTGTATTCATCTTTAAGGACATGTTTTATGACAAATATTATTTTACTGTATTCATCTTTAAGGACATGTTTTATGACAAATAATATTTTACTTTATTCATCTTTAAGGACACGTTTGATGACAAATATTACTTTACTGTATTCATCTTTAAGGACATGTTTTATGAGACAAATATTATTTTACTTTATTCATCTTTAAGGACATGTTTTATGACAAATATTATTTTACTGTATTCATCTTTAAGGACATGTTTTATGACAAATATTATTTTACTTTATTCATCTTTAAGGACATGTTTTATGACAAATATTATTTTACTGTATTCATCTTTAAGGACATGTTTTATGACAAATATTATTTTACAGTATTCATCTTTAAGGACACATTTTATGAAAAATATTATTTTACTGTATTCATCTTTAAGGACATGTTTTATGAGACAAATATTATTTTTCTGTATTCATCTTTAAGGACACCTTTTATGACAAATATTATTTTACTGTATTCATTTTTAAGGACATATTTTATGAAAAATATTATTTTACTGTATTCATCTTTAAGGACATGTTTTATGACAAATAGTATTTTACAGTATTCATCTTTAAGGACATGTTTTATGACAAATATTATTTTACTGTATTCATCTTTAAGGACATGTTTTATGACAAATAATATTTTACTTTATTCATCTTTAAGGACACGTTTGATGACAAATATTACTTTACTGTATTCATCTTTAAGGACATGTTTTATGAGACAAATATTATTTTACTTTATTCATCTTTAAGGACATGTTTTATGACAAATATTATTTTACAGTATTCATCTTTAAGGACATGTTTTATGACAAATATTATTCTACTTTATTCATCTTTAAGGACATGTTTTATGACAAATATTATTTTACTGTATTCATCTTTAAGGACACCTTTTATGACAAACATTATTGAACTGTATTCATCTTTAAGGACACGTTTGATGACAAATATTATTTTACTGTATTCATCTTTAAGGACATGTTTTATGAGACAAATATTATTTTTCTGTATTCATCTTTAAGGACACCTTTTATGACAAATATTATTTTACTGTATTCATTTTTAAGGACACCTTTTATGACAAACATTATTGAACTGTATTCATCTTTAAGGACACGTTTGATGACAAATATTATTTTACTGTATTCATTTTTAAGGACATGTTTTATGACAAATATTATTTTACTGTATTCATCTTTAAGGACACCTTTTATGACAAATATTATTTTACTGTATTCATCTTTAAGGACATGTTTTATGACAAATATTATTTTACTGTATTCATCTTTAAGGACACCTTTTATGACAAATATTATTTTACTGTATTCATTTTTAAGGACATGTTTTATGACAAATATTATTTTACTGTATTCATCTTTAAGGACATGTTTTATGACAAATATTATTTTACTGTATTCATCTTTAAGGACATGTTTTATGACAAATATTATTTTACTGTATTCATCTTTAAGGACACCTTTTATGACAAATATTATTTTACTGTATTCATTTTTAAGGACATGTTTTATGACAAATATTATTTTACTGTATTCATCTTTAAGGACATGTTTTATGACAAATAGTATTTTACTGTATTCATCTTTAAGGACATGTTTTATGACAAATATTATTTTACTGTATTCATCTTTAAGGACATGTTTTATGACAAATAATATTTTACTTTATTCATCTTTAAGGACACGTTTGATGACAAATATTACTTTACTGTATTCATCTTTAAGGACATGTTTTATGAGACAAATATTATTTTACTTTATTCATCTTTAAGGACATGTTTTATGACAAATATTATTTTACTTTATTCATCTTTAAGGACATGTTTTATGACAAATATTATTTTACTGTATTCATCTTTAAGGACATGTTTTATGACAAATATTATTTTACAGTATTCATCTTTAAGGACACATTTTATGACAAATATTATTTTACTGTATTCATCTTTAAGGACATGTTTTATGACAAATATTATTTTACTTTATTCATCTTTAAGGACATGTTTTATGACACATATTATTTTACTGTATTCATCTTTAAGGACATGTTTTATGACAAATATTATTTTACTTTATTCATCTTTAAGGACATGTTTTATGACAAATATAATTTTACTTTATTCATCTTTAAGGACATGTTTTATGACAAATATTATTTTACTTTATTCATCTTTAAGGACATGTTTTATGACAAATATTATTTTACTTTATTCATCTTTAAGGACATGTTTTATGACAAATATTATTTTACTGTATTCATCTTTAAGGACATGTTTTATGAGACAAATATTATTTTACTATATTCATCTTTAAGGACATGTTTTATGACAAATATTATTTTACTGTATTCATCTTTAAGGACATGTTTTATGACAAATATTATTTTACTTTATTCATCTTTAAGGACATGTTTTATGACAAATATTATTTTACTGTATTCATCTTTAAGGACATGTTTTATGACAAATATTATTTTACTTTATTCATCTTTAAGGACATGTTTTATGACAAATATTATTTTACTTTATTCATCTTTAAGGACATGTTTTATGACAAATATTATTTTACTGTATTCATCTTTAAGGACATGTTTTATGACAAATATTATTTTAGAGTATTCATCTTTAAGGACACATTTTATGACAAATATTATTTTACTGTATTCATCTTTAACGACATGTTTTATGAGACAAATATTATTTTTCTGTATTCATCTTTAAGGACACCTTTTATGACAAATATTATTTTACTGTATTCATTTTTAAGGACATGTTTTATGAAAAATATTATTTTACTGTATTCATCTTTAAGGACATGTTTTATGACAAATAGTATTTTACTGTATTCATCTTTAAGGACATGTTTTATGACAAATATTATTTTACTGTATTCATCTTTAAGGACATGTTTTATGACAAATAATATTTTACTTTATTCATCTTTAAGGACACGTTTGATGACAAATATTATTTTACTGTATTCATCTTTAAGGACATGTTTTATGAGACAAATATTATTTTACTTTATTCATCTTTAAGGACATGTTTTATGACAAATATTATTTTACTGTATTCATCTTTAAGGACATGTTTTATGACAAATATTATTCTACTTTATTCATCTTTAAGGACATGTTTTATGACAAATATTATTTTACTGTATTCATCTTTAAGGACATGTTTTATGACAAATATTATTTTACTGTATTCATTTTTAAGGACATGTTTTATGACAAATATTATTTTACCTTATTCATCTTTAAGGACATGTTTTATGACAAATATTATTTTACTGTATTCATCTTTAAGGACATGTTTTATGAGACAAATATTTTACTTTATTCATCTTTAAGGACATGTTTTATGACAAATATTATTTTACTGTATTCATCTTTAAGGACATGTTTTATGACAAATATTATTTTACAGTATTCATCTTTAAGGACACCTTTTATGACAAATATTATTTTACTGTATTCATCTTTAAGGACATGTTTTATGAGACAAATATTATTTTACTGTATTCATCTTTAAGGACACCTTTTATGACAAATATTATGTTACTGTATTCATCTTTAAGGACACCTTTTATGACAAATATTATTTGTCTGTACTCATCTTTAAGGACACCTTTTATGACAAATATTATTTTACTGTATTCATCTTTAAGGACACCTTTTATGACAAATATTATTTTACTGTATTCATCTTTAAGGACACCTTTTATGACAAATATTATTTTTCTGCATTCATCTTTAAGGACACGTTTTATGACAAATATTATTTTACGGTATTCATCTTTAAGGACATGTTTTATGACTTTTATTATTTTACTGTATTCATCTTTAAGGACATGTTTTATGACAAATATTATTTTACTTTATTCATCTTTAAGGACAAGTTTTATGACAAATATTTTACTGTATTCATCTTTAAGGACATGTTTTATGACAAATAATATTTTACTTTATTCATCTTTAAGGACATGTTTTATGACAAATATTATTTTACTGTATTCATCTTTAAGGACATGTTTTATTACAAATATTATTTTTACTGTATTCATTTTTAAGGACATGTTTTATGACAAATATTATTTTACCTTATTCATCTTTAAGGACATGTTTTATGACAAATATTATTTTACTGTATTCATCTTTAAGGACATGTTTTATGACAAATAATATTTTACTTTATTCATCTTTAAGGACACGTTTGATGACAAATATTTTACTGTATTCATCTTTAAGGACATGTTTTATGAGACAAATATTTTACTTTATTCATCTTTAAGGACATGTTTTAAGACAAATATTATTTTACTGTATTCATCTTTAAGGACATGTTTTATGACAAATATTATTTTACAGTATTCATCTTTAAGGACACCTTTTATGACACATATTATTTTACTGTATTCATCTTTAAGGACATGTTTTATGAGACAAATATTATTTTACTGTATTCATCTTTAAGGACACCTTTTATGACAAATATTATGTTACTGTATTCATCTTTAAGGACACCTTTTATGACAAATATTATTTTACTGTATTCATCTTTAAGGACACCTTTTATGACAAATATTATTTTTCTGCATTCATCTTTAAGGACACGTTTTATGACAAATATTATTTTACGGTATTCATCTTTAAGGACATGTTTTATGACTTTTATTATTTTACTGTATTCATCTTTAAGGACATGTTTTATGACAAATATTTTACTTTATTCATCTTTAAGGACAAGTTTTATGACAAATATTTTACTGTATTCATCTTTAAGGACATGTTTTATGAGACAAATATTTTTCTGTATTCATCTTTAAGGACATGTTTTATGACAAATATTATTTTTCTGCATTCATCTTTAAGGATACGTTTTATGACAAATATTATTTTACTTTATTCATCTTTAAGGACACCTTTTATGACAAATATTTTACTTTATTCATCTTTAAGGACACCTTTTATGACAAATATTTTACTTTATTCATCTTTAAGGACACCTTTTATGACAAATATTTTACTTTATTCATCTTTAAGGACACGTTTTATGA
>NC_084744.1:4092905-4097905 GCF_033978785.1 Entelurus aequoreus
CAATATGTCCACTTTTTTATTTATATATCTCAATCTTACAATAGTTACACTTTTTTATTTATATCTCTTAATCTAACAATATTTGTAATTTTAAGTGTACATCTCTCAGTTAAAAATATTTCCACGTTTTAATATTTCCACTTTTTAATTGATATCTCTCAATCCAACAATATTTCTACTTTTAAGTTTATATCTCTCAGTCAACAATGTTTCCACTTTTAAATGTATATCTCTCAATCCAACAATATTTCCACTTTTAAGTTTATATCTCTCAGTCTAACAATTTTCCCACTTTTTTAATGCATATCTCTCAATTCAACAATATTTCAACTTTTTAATTTACATCACTCAATCTAACAATATTTCCACTTTTTAATTTATATCTTTCGATCCAACAATATTTCCACTTTTAAGTTTATATCTCTCAGTCCAACATGATTTCTACTTTTTAATTTATATCTCTCAATCCTATAATATTTTCACTTTTAAGTTTACATATCTCAGTACAACAACATTTCCACTTTTAATTTATATCTTTCAATCAAACAATATTTCCACATTTAAGTTTATATCTCTCAGTCCAACAATATTTCCACTTTTTTAATTCATATTTCTCAATCCAACAACATTTTCACTTTTTAATTGATATCTCTCAATGCAACAATGTTTCCACTTTTTAATTGATATCTCTCAATGCAACAATATTTCCACTTTTTAATTTGTATCTCTCAATCAAAGAATATTTCCACTTTTGTGGTTTATATCTTTCAGTCCAACATTTCCACTTTTTAATTTATATCTCTTTTAATCAAAAAATATTTGTACTTGTAAATTTATATCTCTCAGTCCAACAATATTTCCACTTTTTAATGTATATGTCTCAATCAAAAAATATTTCCACTTTTAAGTGTATGTCTCTCAGTCCAACAATATTTCCACTTTTTAATTTATAGCTCTCAATCAAACAATATTTCCACTTTTAAGTTTATATCTCTCAGTCCAACAATATTTCCACTTTTTTAATGCATATCTCTCAATCCAACAACATTTCCACTTTTTAATGTATATCTCTCAATACAAAAATGTTTCCACTTTTAAATGTATATCTCTCAGTCCAACAATATTTCCACTTTTAAGTTTATATCTCCCAGTCCAACAATATGTCCACTTTTTAATTGATATCTCTCAATCTAACAATATTTCCCCTTTTAAGTTTATATCTCTCAGTCCAACAATATTTCAATTTTTTAGTTATATCTCTCAATCTAACAATATTTCCACTTTTAAATTGATATCTGTTAATCCAACAATGTTTCCACTTTTAAGTTTATATCTCTCAGTCAACAATATTTCCACTTTTTAATTGTTATCTCTCAGTCCAACAATATTTCCACTTTTTAATTGATATCTCTCAATCTAACAATATTTCTACTTTTAAGTTTATATCTCTCAGTTAACAATATTTCCACTTTTAAGTTTATATCTCTCAGTCCAACAATATATCCACTTTTTAATTGATATATTTCATTCTAACAATATTTCTACTTTTAAGTTTAAATCTCTCGGTCCAACAATATTTCCACTTTCTAACTTATATCTCTCAATATTTCCACGTTGTTTTAATATCTCTCAATCCAACAATATTTCCACTTTTAAGTTCATATCTCTCAGTCCAAATATATTTCCACTTTTTTATTTATATCTCTCAATCTTACAATAGTTACACTTTTTTATTTATATCTATCATTCTAACAATATTTCTACTTTTAAGTTTATATCTCTCAGTACAACAATTTTTCCACTTTTTGATTTAAATCTCTCGGTCCAACAATATTTCCACTTTTTAATTGATATCTCTCAATATAACAATATTTTTACTTTTAAGTTTATATCTCTCAGTTAAAAATATTTCCACTTTTTAATTTATATCTCTCAGTCCAACAATATTTCCACTTTTTAATTGATATCTCTAAATCCAACAATATTTCTACTTTTAAGTTTATATCTCTCAGTCAACAATATTTCCACTTTTAAGTTTATATCTCTCAGTCAACAATATTTCCACTTTTAAGTTTATATCTCTCAGTCAACAATAGTTCCACTTTTAAGTTTATATCTCTCAGTCCAACAACATTTCCACTTTTTAATTGATATCTCTCAATCCAACAATATTTCCACTTTTAAGTTTATATCTCTCAGTCCAACAATATTTCCAGTTTTTAATTGATAGCTCTCAATCTAACAATGTTTCCACTTTTAAGTTTATATGTCTCAGTCCAACAATATTTCATTTTTTTATTTATATCTCTCAATCTAACAATATTTCCACTTTTTAATTTATATCTGTTAATCCAACAATATTTCCACTTTTAAGTTTATATCTCTCAGTCCAACAATAGTTCCACTTTTAAGTTTATATCTCTCAGTCCAACAATATTTCCACTTTTTAATTGATATCTCTCAATCTAACAATTTTTCCACTTTTAAGTTTATATCTCTCAGTCCAACAATATTTTCACTTTTTAATTGATATCTCTCAATCTAACAATTTTTCCACGTTTAAGTTTATATGTCTCAGTCCAACAATATTTCCATTTTTTTATTTATATCTCTCAATTTAACAATATTTCCACTTTTTAATTGATATCTGTTAATCCAACAATATTTCCACTTTTAAGTTTGTATCTCTCAGTCCAACAATATTTCCATTTTTTTAATTGATATCTCTCAATCTAACAATATTTCCAATTTTTAATTTATATCTCTCATCCATCCATCCATCCATCTTCAACCGCTTATCCGGAATCGGGTCGCGGGGACAGCAGCTCCAGCAGAGACCCCCAGACTTCCCTCTCCAGAGCAACATTTGCGACTTCCTCCTGGGGAATCCCAAAGCGTTCCCAGGCCAGAGAGGAGATGTAATCCCCCCATCTGGTCCTTGGCCTGCCGGGGGGCCTCCTCCCAGTGGGACGTGTTATATCTCTCAATCCAACAATATTTCTACTTTTAAGTGTATATCACTCAGTCATCAATATTTCCACTTTTTTAATTTATATCTCTCAACCCAACAATATTTCCACATTTAAGTTTATATCTCTCAGTCCAACAATATTTCAATTTTTTATTTTATATCTCTCAGTCCAACAATATTTCCACATTTTAATATGTATCTCTCAATTTAACAATAGGTCCACTTTTAAGTTTATATCTCTCAGTCCAACACTATTTCCACTTTTTATTGTATGTCTCTCAATCCAACAACATTTCTACTTTTTAATTTATATCTCTCAATAAAACAATATTTCCTTTTGTTAAATGTATATCTCTCAATCCAACAATCACTTTTGAACTTGTGTAAAGATCATATTAATATATCATAATAAACATTGTATTACACTAGTAATAAACACCATATTACACTGCTAATAAACATCATATTACACCGCTAATAAACATCATATTACACTAGTAATAAAAATCATATTACACTGGGAATGAACATAAAATTATACTGCTAATAAACATCATATTACAGTAGTAATAAACACCATATTACACTGCTAATAAATATCATATTACACTGCTAATAAACATCATATTACACTGCTAATAACACCATGTTACACTAGTAAAAATCATCATATTACACTGCTAATAAACATCATAATACACTAGTAATAAACACCATATCGCACTGCTAATAAACATAAAATTACACTGCTAATAAACACCATATTACACTAGTAATAAACATCATGTTACACTGCTAATAAACATCATATTATACTAGTAATAAACACCATATTACACTGCTAATAAACACCATGTTACACTAGTAATAAACATCATATTACACTGCTAATAAACATCATATTAAACTAGTAATAAACATCATATTACACTGCTATTAAACATCATATTACACTATTAATAAACATTATGTGATACAAGTAATACACATATTAAAGGAATAATAAACACCATATTACACTGGTTAAAAACACCATATTCCACGAGTAATAAACACCATATTACACTAGTAATAAACATCATATTCCACTAGTAATAAACACCATATTACACTGCTAATAAACATCATATTCCACTAGTATTAAACACCATATTACACTGCTAATAAACATCATATTCCACTAGTAATAAACACCATATTACACTGCTAATAAACATCATATTCCACTAGTATTAAACATCATATTACACTGCTAATAAACATCATATTACACTAGTAATAAACACCATATTACACTGCTAATAAACATCATATTACACTAGTAATAAAGACTATATTACACTGCTAATAAACATCATATTACACTAGTAATAAACACTATATTACACTGCTAATAAACATCATATTACACTAGTAATAAACACCATATTACACTGCTAATAAACATCATAATACACTAGTGATAAACATTATGTGATACAAGTAATACACATATTAAAGGAATAATAAACACCATATTACACTAGTAATAAACACCATATTACACTGGTAATAAACACCATATTACACTAGTAATAAACACCATATTACACTGCTAATAAACACCATATTACACTGCTAATAAACATCATAATACACTAGTGATAAACAGTATGTGATACAAGTAAGAGACATATTATAGGAATAATAACACCATATTACACTAGTAATAAACACCATATTACACTAGTAATAAACACCATATTACACTGGTAATAAACACCATATAACACTAGTAATAAACACCATATTACACTAGTAATAAACACCATATTACACTGCTAATAAACATCATATTACACTAGTGATAAACAGTATGTGATACAAGTAATACACATATTAAAGGGATAATAAACACCATATAACACTAGTAATAAACACCATGTTACACTAGTAATAAACACCATATTACACTGCTAATAAACATCATATTACACTAGTGATAAACAGTATGTGATACAAGTAATACACAAATTAAAGGGATAATAAA